>NC_092025.1:24799655-24887155 GCF_042242105.1 Pempheris klunzingeri
TGTGCTCCTGAAAACAGTGTTTGTGGACAAGGTGTAGAGCAGGGGTGTCAAACATACGGCCCGCGGGCCAAAACCGGCCCACCGGAGGGTCCAGTCCGGCCCACGGGACGACTTTGCAAAGTGTAAAAGGTCGTTCATGATGCTTCGTAAAAACATTTTCAGAATGTACTTTTTTGCTCTAAAACAAAGGGAAACATTGGAGTTGTCGTTATTTAAAGGTTATTACGCTGTTATTACTGGTCCGGCCTGCTGGAGATCAGATTGGGCCCCTGAACTACAATGAGTCTGACCCCCTGGTGTAGAGGCCTCGTGGACAGTGTTGAGCTCAGTACGAGCGTTTCCTCACACTCAGACACTTTCCTGCAGTAGAAGTACTAGATCACTTTAGTATGGGGTGTTGTCAGTATGGATGTAATCAGAGGGGAACTACCTCTGTTTAAAGGAGCCACATGGTAGAGTGGGACTATTTTTTAATCCCAGCCTGAGCTCCCTTCATCCCACAGCAAAGTTTAACCGCCTGCATCCACAATATTTGCATTGAACCTGCAGGATGTCAGTAAATGCGTCTTCTGATGGAGACCTGACGGTTAAACCAACGACTATTGATCTGTGATCACGATCTGATACCAAGATGAACTCAGGCGGGTATCGACGATACTCATTCGATACCAAAACCTCATGACTCAAAGTAAGAAGTGCTGTGTTCCAGAAGAACCGCTGACCTTCTTCTAAATCTAACCAGCTAGTTTGGGAGCCTAAACTTAACCAAACTGCCACGACTTCACAACATGAACCTTCGTCACGTCTCTACAAGATAAAGGCACATTCCACCAGTTTCAGAGCTCTAATCCTTTAAATGAAGTCTGTTTAAAGCCTCTAGGAGCTTCAGTCTCACATACTGTCGTTTGACCACGTCCTCCTTCACTGTTTTGGTTTTTATGAAGTTATCAGACACACACACACACACACACACACACATCTGTGTCTCTCTTCACAGCAGGTGAGCAAATCTCTCAGGTGACCAGACGGTTTTTAAATCCTCCCACATGTTGAGTCAGAGTCCACAGCTGGAGTCTGAATCAACACGTCTCCCATTTTCTACAAAAACACCTTTTTGTTTTGGGAGTTTCTCTTTTCATACGTAAAGAGGCTGATGGTCACACAGTAAAACTCCTTTTCACTCTTCATATTCATGTTTTTAAGGTTTAAAGCAGCTCTAACGGCTCCTCGGTCTGTTCTCACACTTCTAATAACTTCACTCCAGGTTCTTCTGAGCAGCCTGTCAAAGGAAGGAAACCTCGAGCTCTTAAACTTCATTAAAAACCAACACGGTGGTATTTATGATTATTATTAGTATCTTTAATAATTAAAATAACTCACAATAAAAGTCAACTTGAATTTATTTTTCAACAGTTGATCTAATACCTTGAAAACTACATTTTCCTGATTATACTCACATACTTTTACTGCAGTACCATGTTCAGTGTAGTACTTTTACTGCAGGACCATGTTCAGTGTAGTACTTTTACTGCAGTGCCCTGTTCAGTGTAGTACTTTTACTGCAGTATCCTATTAAGTGTAGTACTTTTACTGCAGTACCATGTTCAGTGTAGTACTTTTACTGCAGTATCCTATTAAGTGTAGTACTTTTACTGCAGTACCATGTTCAGTGTAGTACTTTTACTGCAGTACCATGTTCAGTGTAGTACTTTTACTGCAGTATCCTATTAAGTGTAGTACTTTTACTGCAGTACCATGTTCAGTGTAGTACTTTTACTGCAGTACCATGTTCAGTGTAGTACTTTTACTGCAGGACCCTGTTCAGTGTAGTACTTTTACTGCAGTACCATGTTCAGTGTAGTACTTTTACTGCAGTACCATGTTCAGTGTAGTACTTTTACTGCAGTATCCTATTAAGTGTAGTACTTTTACTGCAGTACCATGTTCAGTGTAGTACTTTTACTGCAGTACCATGTTCAGTGTAGTACTTTTACTGCAGTGACAGATCTGAGTGCTTCCTCCAACTGCTGCAGCACTCAATTTAAAGTTAAGTTGTGGGTGTAAGAGTTAGTATTAACCAGAGGAGTGTGTGTGTGTGTGTGTGTGTGTGTGTGTGTGTGTGTGTGTGTGTGTGTGTGTGTGCAGGAGGCGGCCTGTGCTTATGTCATCGCCCTCATGGCGGTGTACTGGTGCACTGAGGTGCTGCCGCTGGCCGTGACGGCGCTGCTGCCAACCATCCTGTTCCCCGTCCTCGGCATCATGCAGTCCAAAGACGTAAGACTGAACACACTCACACACACACACACACACACTCACATACACACACACACACACACACACACACACTCACACACTCACACACTCACACACTCACACACACACTCACACACTCACACACACATCTTTGTCCACCATCTTTACTCCCAACAGTCTAATCTAATGTGCAGTATCTTTTATACCCTCCTCCTGTTTAAATCAGCTTCTTCATCATTGTTTTATTGAATGTTTGACTTTTGCTTCCCACAAAATATTATTTAAATTATTCATCAATCAACAAGTTCCACCAGACACATTAACCCCAGAGCAGCAAACCTGTGAGATAACTCCTGAATAGTTTGGGGGGTCTTCCTCTCTGTGTCCCACTCTGACCTGAAACCTTCAGCCTCTTTCAGCGCAGTGACCTGAAGCTAAAGCAGTGAGTGTTTGTCTGTCGCTCAGGTGTGCATGCAGTACCTGAAGGACACCAACATGCTGTTTGTGGGGGGGCTGATGGTGGCCGTGGCCGTGGAGCACTGGAACCTCCACAAACGCATCGCGCTCAGAGTGCTGCTGCTGATCGGCGTCCGACCCCCCCTGTGAGTCACATGACCTCCTGCCCTGTACCTGGACTAACAAGTACAAAATCAATATATTCACATAACTAAACTATTGATAACAAGGTAAGAATAACTGAAGGCACCAACACGTCATTTTATATCATATTAATAGTTCAACTACTTCATACACAGTTAGATAGTTTAGTCCAGTGGTTCCCAACCTGCAGGGCCGGCCCCTCCAAAGGGTCACCACATAAATCTGAGGGGTCCAGAATAAAAAACAAAAACACAAATGTATGCTGTACTGTACTTCTCTAATCTTTGTTTTTAACGTTGAGGCGGCTCCACCCCAGACCGCTCACACTCACACCTTTACAGCCACCAATGAACCTGCAGGTCTTTGGACTGTGGGAGGAAGAACCGGAGAACCGGAGAGAACCCACACAAACACGAGGAGAACATACAAACTTCACAGAGAAAGACTCAAAGCTAAAACCTTCTTGCTGTGAATTAAAATAATACAAGTCGGTGCGCCGTCTTCGATGGGCTGCTGTGTGGGATCGATTTCTCTGCAGGGTGTCGATCGCTGATGAATTAGTGGACTGACAGACTGAAGGACAGCATGTTATCACTATCGCTGCTAGCATGGCTAAAAGCACAGACACAAACGATACCAATCAAATGTTGAGCCTGTGGTTCAGGACAATGTGAATGAAAAGAAATGTGTTTCAATGGGGGAACATTTCTGCGTCTATCTTCATACAACACTGCCCACATGTACTGAAGTAGTTGTTGGTCACTGTAAAAATGATTTCTGAGGCTCAGCCAAAGCTGATATGAGGCCTCAAAGTTACAGTCTGAGGGCTGAACTCCCCTCATGTTTCCTTTCCATGTAGTCCTTTGGTCGCACTGGTTGAGTTTGTGCCTTGAGTGTTTTAACATCCTCTAGTCCTGGTTTTGGCTCTCTGGTCTCACTTGTTGATGCGTCTCCTCTCCCTCTCGTCTCACAGGTTGATGCTGGGGTTCATGGGGGTTACGGCCTTTCTGTCCATGTGGATCAGCAACACGGCCGCCACCGCCATGATGGTCCCCATCGTCCAGGCCGTCCTGGAGCAGATCAACGGCAACGTAGACCCTGAACCCTCCTCCAAGGACCAGAGACGGAGCGTCGTTCTGCACCAGGAACCCCAGGAACTGCAAAATGCTGCTCCGGAGAACGGTACGATGGATGCATCCACATCGGTCACACGTCCAGTTTTAGAAAGTCCAGCTCAGTGTCTGAAGAAATGACATCTAAACCTGTGGAGCACGATTTGCTCAGTTCCAGGGCAGAAAGGAGTGAGTGTTTATGGGAGGAAGGTCAGGGGGTGTTACACAGGAGATCAGGTATCACGTTCTGCCACAAACCTGCAACTGATGTTCATATTTTTAAAGACCAGAACTGCAATATTTTGCTGAGAGGATATTGTGCAAAGCGTGGATGATACCTGTGTGTCTCCTTTCTCATCTTTTTGACCACTCAAAGCGCTTTTAGACTGCGTGCACGTCCACGAGAGGTTACCAACGCTGACATTCACACAATAGGCTATGCTTCGGAGCACTTTGGGGTTCTGGGTGACTCCACCCACTTGAACAGGACATGGGCTGGGTGGTGTTTGTCTCTGAGGACGCTCTATGCCAGGTGTAACATGGTGTCCATGGACGGGAGGTCAGAGCCGACGACCCTCTCTGCAGTTTTCAGGGAGGTGTTGCCAAACCACACTGTGATACCGCTGGTGAGGATGCTCTCGACGAGTCCTCTGTCGGCTTGGGTGGTGATGCCGGCTGATGTGCTC
This sequence comes from Pempheris klunzingeri, assembly GCF_042242105.1. Taxonomy (NCBI): domain Eukaryota; kingdom Metazoa; phylum Chordata; class Actinopteri; order Acropomatiformes; family Pempheridae; genus Pempheris; species Pempheris klunzingeri. The sequence goes on from NC_092025.1 coordinate 24,804,307, forward strand.
TCCTTACTGTTGATAGGAATGTCTGGTTTGGCAGTAACCAGGATGTTGGACAAAGCTGTTGACGTGATGGTGACACTAGATTAAAGTCCAAGTGATTACATTCACCCTGAAGGTCGTGACTGTCTGGGCCAAATTAATGCCAAACCATTGAATTGTTGTTGAACCGTTTTGCTCTGAACCAAAACTGTCCAAGAAAAAGTCCCACGATCACCAATGTCAGTAGGTTCAGTTCTCTGGGAGCCATAACTCCATTCAAAACTTGTCGAAACTTTTCACTGAAGAGCAAAAATATCAACCTTATGGCCACAGGGAAAGTCAGGGGGTCGCCAGTGTGGGTTAGATTCATCCTCTGGGGACCATGTCTGCACAAATCACCACGATTAGCCACCCAGTATTTGTTGAGATATTTCAGTCTTGACCAACTAACATCACCGTCCATAATGTCCTTCCTCTGTGGCTTAGTCGAGAGATCAGGAGTTCAAACTCTGACTAAACCAACTCGGTGGTAGTTTTCTTCTTTACCTTTAGTGGGAGCTGAGAGCTGGATGAACTCAGCCAGGTGACAGCTCCACCTGTCCACACTTCTTGTTAGATTCAGCGGCCGATTTCAGATTAATTGTAGTTTTTTACCCGTTTATGTAAAAGGGACAGTGCACAGTTAGACAAGAGGCTACTCTTCATCTACAGTTTCTGCAGATTTAAAATGTGAATTACTAAATAACCTGTGAGTTTTACTGCAGCGTGACGCTGGATTTCTGTTTCCTTCCAGGTGTGAACGGAGAAATCGTATCTCAAGGCATCTCGGAGAAAAGCAGCGACCCACCAGACAACATTTCCCCTCAGCAGAGAGCGCTGTCAGAGGGCCTGATGGACAGACAGGAGACCGTCAAGCCGACACCACAGGACAAACCTCCATCAGACTGTGGACCTGGTGAGTGTTTTAGTCGTCTCACCAACTTCTGACTGTTGTTCTCCACAGTATTGCATCATCACTAAAACTCCCAGGAAAGTCTCCACACTTTGAAGTTAATTAGACATATGGGCCAAACCGTGTAATTACAACAATGGCGTCCAACACGTGACGCTGTTGGGCCCCAAATACTTTTTTTCCACATAATCACGTTGTGAAAGAGACTTTTTTTTGAGCATCACAACTTGTGAAATGATTCGTTTCACCATCAGAATTTGATCCATTCAGTCCAATAACATCCAATAACAACACATTTATCCCCATTCAAGTTAGCACAGGGCTAACAGGAAGTTAGCACAGAGCTAACAGGAAGTTAGCCGGCTCGGCTAGTGAGCATGTTCTATGGGCCCAACAATGCAGAATATGTTTTGTACTTGAGAAGACGAACGTTTTGGCTTCTTGCTGCACTGAACAACCAGAACCTCCAACACTCTTTAAACATCCGTTCTCACTGTGATGATGTTTCTAAAAACTGACAGTGTTGTTTATCTCTGCAGCAAATAGCTTTTCACAGAAATGAAGTGAAACCAAAAGAAAATCTGTATAAAAACTGATGTATGATTTGTAGTTAAAACATGCGGAGCCGTCCTTTAAATGACTGCCCCCCCCCCTCCCTGCGGTAGCGGTCGAGCCTGTGGAGAGCGTCTGCTGTCCGATGGAGCTGGAGGAGCAGGACGATGAGGAGGAGAGAAGGAGGATGAGTAAAGGACTCCTGCTGTCTGTGTGCTACGCCGCCAGCATCGGAGGCATCGCCACCCTGACCGGGACCGGACCGAACCTGGTTCTGATGGGACAGATGAGCCAGTAAGTCCACCTCCAAACACAGGCGGAGACATAAACCTGCTCTGTGATCAGAAAACTGACTTCCCGTCTCGTAGACTTTTCCCCCAGAACGGAGACGTGATCAACTTTGCATCCTGGTTTGCGTTCGCCTTCCCCACCATGGTGCTGATGCTGACGCTCGCCTGGTTCTGGCTGCAGTTCCTCTTCATCGGCTGCAAGTGAGTCACGTCACCAAACCCCCCAAAACAAAGCACCAGATTTCATTTCCACATCTGCTTCTTGGGGCTGAAGATGCAAACTGGTGCCCTGACAGTGATTCTGACACTCACACACATATTCCTAGTTTTTCTTCCATCTGAACACATTGCACTTCCTGCTCCACCACACAGCAGGCTGCCGCACAGTTCTGACTGTCTGACCGGCACAATCTGCATTTGTATTTGTATATTTAGCTTAAAGCATTTTGTTTTATTTTACCCACAGTAATCGTCATTCTCTCGCTCTTTCTATGACCTTAGATTCACTGTTAAGTACCTCATATCTGCACTAAAGTAATTCTAAGTTGATTGAATTGTCATTTAAGCATCTATCTATGAAACAACTGCTGTTTGACGGGACAGTTTCGTTACTACCAGGCAGTGAAGACTTACTGTCGTCAATACCTTGGTTACTGTATGAAATGTAAATGTTTCCTTGCAGATGATTGGCTGCCTCTGTCTCACAGCTGTGGTCCTTATTGTTTAAATCACAAACTTGCAGCCTGCGGAGGACGTGGGGTTGCGGGCTGGTCCGGTCCGAGAAGGAGCGAGCAGCTTACAAAGTGATCAGAGACGAGCACCTGCGCTTGGGGCCGATGAGCTACGCCGAGGTCAGCGTCCTGGCGCTCTTCGTCTTCATGGTGACGCTGTGGTTCACACGGGACCCGCGCTTCGTGGATGGGTGGGCCACCCACGTCTTCAACGCCAAGGCCGAGTGAGTACAGAGATACAGAGTATGTTGTCACGTTATTTGATGTGTCAGTACCCCAAAAGTGCTTCTGCAGCCGTGACACGTGTCAGTGAAAGTACTGCCTCCAAAAAGGACACACCAGACTGACGGTTTGTGCAACTGGGGTCAAATGTTGGTGCCGACTGCTGCGTCGGTAAAACACAGAGTTTTGGGTCAGTGGGTAAAGGTGTGTGTGTGTCTGTGTGTGTGTGTGTGTGTGTGTGTGTGTGTGTGTGTGTGTGTGTGTGTGTGTGCATTAATGTACAATGGAGAAAAAAAAGATTTCAGAGTTCAGAGGAATGAATGAACCCAAACTGCTGTTGAACGCAGACTTCGCCTCGGGGGGCAAAAATCCCTGAACAAACAGGAATCAGAGGTGAAGAACAAACAGAGGAAACGAGGACAAGCGGTCACGTCAGCAGCTCCAGGATCTGCTCAGTGCGTCAGGCTGCAGGTCGCCTGCACCTCAACACTTCTCTGTGACGTCAGTCTGACACATGAGTCTTCGGACACACGGTTTGATCCTTATTTGACCACAAATAGGAATCAGTGTGTCCAAAGTCAGACTTTTTCAGTGTATACCAACAGTCATGGATGCATGAAGAGGCCTGGGTAAGTTGTTCGGTATCACATGAAACAAAAACAGTTTGGCTTGCAGGTATAAAACTAAATGGATGTTCTGCACCAGTGTTTCCTCTGACCCTGCTAACAAACCCTTCACTTTTTATTTCTGATCTCATCCACACTTTCTCTCTGCGCTTCTTCCTGAAGCCTCGAGTTTGGTGTTTTGGACGTCGCCATTTTGTTTTTGGGGAGCAAGAAGTGACAATAGACTTTTCCCCATCTCTGATTGGTTAGGTTTAGACAGGACCCTCCTCTGATTGGTCAGGTTTAGACAGGACCCTCCTCTGATTGGTCAGGTTCAGTCAGGACCCTCCTCTGATTGGTCAGGTTCAGACAGGACCCTCCTCTGATTGGTCAGGTTCAGTCAGGACCCTCCTCTGATTGGTCAGGTTCAGTCAGGACCCTCCTCTGATTGGTCAGTGACCCTCTTCCTGGTGTATCTTCCTCTAAATGGACCATCACTGACTACATGAACGTCCTGCTGTGCTGAAGAAGACAGTAAACTAGAGACTGAGAGCAGAAACTGTTCACTGAGCTGATAAATCAGGAGAGAAGTCTCCTCATTTCCTCATTGACTTCCATCCAATCAGACTTCTGTGGAGTCGCCCCCTGCTGGACAGACCCGGAGGCTTCGTCCACTTCTTTCATACAGTCTGTGGTAGAAAGGTGAGACCTGAGTTCACCTGTACAAGACGAGTCCGGACTGTCAGACCTTCAGTCCTGGTCTCACCTGCCCCCCCCCCTCACCTCTCACCTGCTTCCTTGTCCGTCCACACTCATTCATAACCTGCCAGCTGCGTCACCTGACCAGCGGAGGACAACATTCATTGATCTGTTTGTCCTGATGGATGTTTTTGTCCCGTCCTGTTTTGATCTAAAACATCAGAATGGTCCTTCAGCCGCCATAAAGAAAAACATTTCCCAGAAGAGAGGATTCGCCTGCTGTTCCTGCTGATTTGAGATCAGCTGAAGGACTAAAAACTTCCCAAACTAAAGGTTTTTAACTGAAATCACAGACTCACTAACACTTTTATAAACCTTTCAGAGCTTCTCCCATCACTTTTAATCTCTCTGTCGTTGACTTTTAGCCACATTTAGTGACAAACTTTGTGTTTGTCAAATCAAACCACAAACATTGTAATCTAGTTTTATTGTCTGACTACGATCATGATCGCTGCCTTTCAAAAATGCTTCAGGTTTCAGACCTGCTGTCTTTAAAAGCAGAGTCAGAACCAGTTTATGTTCAAGTCACGATCTGATAAAACCAGCAGCAGCACAGAGAAACACACTAAAGGACAAGTTCATTTCATGTTTAGGCTGCAGAGGAGAACAAACAACAACAACGAGGGGTTGAAGGCAGCAGGGAGATGCATGACGGTGGCGGGGGGGGGGGGGGGGGGGGGGGGGGGGTGTCATCTTGGACACCGGTGGTTTCGACATGTTTCCTGATTACACGTGTTGACGTGTTGCTGGTGATTTTAGCAGCTAAAGAGGCCGATACTTCCCTCAGAAGGTGGAGGAGACTAAAAATGGAGCTAAAAGAGAGAGAATATTGGACGTAGATCCAATAGATCAACATATCAACTTAAAAGTTGATGATATTAGTTCAAAAGGGATCTTAGAGTGAACGTGACTGCTGCTCTACTGCTGCATCCATCAGTAAACACTTTAAAACACCAAAGTCACTCATAGTGCCCTGTCCTGTGAGCTAAAATCCCTGTTTTAGTGAATGTAGTCTGGTGTGTGTGCTGTTTGTGGTTAAACCAAAAGGATCTTCCAGGTCTCTCTCTGTAGGGATCCTTTCCATGATGCTGTCACACACTTAGAATAACACTCTGAGCCTGTCAGTGGATCAAACAAGCTCTTTTAGTGGACCTACTGTGATCAGGTGCAGTTGTCCCAAAGGATCACGTTGCAGCCATTGCAGCCCGTTTGGTGTCTGCTGGCTGAGGTGATCTACTGGACCAGTTCCAACACTTTTACTACCTACCAGTCCTTATGAACTTAAAATAAGTACTAATAGGGTCCAGTTATCCCCCCTGGACTTCAGAAGGTTAGAAACACCCTCGAGAGGCAGATCTGGACACATCCCAGTACTTTTGGTCTCGGGGTGCGTGCTGATACGCTGTGGTGAAATGCCCATTCATGAACTGGGCCGCCGGTGATCTGGCAGCAGACCTGAGTCAATAATGGCTGAATGCCTGCGAGGAAGAGGATGGGAAGAATGAAGAGGAAGGTTAGATCAAAGGGTCATTACATCTACTAGTGGATCAGTTCATTTACTTTATCAGCCAATATATTGATTGATTGAGCTCACTGGAACAAGAGTGTCTGGGAGAGGAGAGGAGATAAATAAAGTCCTGAAAGAGCCAAGCAGTTCATCTTTAACACAGACGTTCAGTTAGTTAGTTAGTTAGTTAGTTAGTTAGCTAGTTAGCTCATGTTTCTGCTGACTTGACAGAACAAAGAAAAGATGGTTTCTCTCTGCAGGTTCGTCACTGATGCGACCGTCGCTCTGTTTGTTGCTGTTCTGTTGTTCGTTCTTCCCTCTGAAGCACCGAGATTCCTCTGCTGCTGGAGGAGCTCTGACACAGGTAACACACACACAGGTAACACACACAGGTAACACACACACAGGTAACACACACAGGTAACACACACAGGTAACACACACACACAGGTAACACACATACAGGTAACACACACAGGTAACACACATACAGGTAACACACACAGGTAACACACACACAGGTAACACACACACACACAGGTAACACACATACAGGTAACACACACACACAGGTAACACACACAGGTAACACACACACACAGGTAACACACACAGGTAACACACACACAGGTAACACACACAGGTAACACACACACACAGGTAACACACATACAGGTAACACACACAGGTAACACACACATACAGGTAACACACACACACAAGTAACACACACACAGGTAACACCTATACAGGTAACACACACACACACAGGTAACACACACAGGTAACACACACACAGGTAACATACACACACACACACACACACACACACACACACACACAGGTAACACACACAAACACACATTCTGATTTAAAATACATTTTCATCCAATCAGAGTCCCAGGTGTCACGAGGCCCCGCCCCTCCTCTGCTCACCTGGCAGGTGACTCAGAAACAGATGCCCTGGAACATCGTCCTGCTGCTGGGAGGCGGCTTCGCTCTAGCCAAAGGCAGCGAGGTGAGTGTGTGTGTTACCTGTGTGTGTGTGTGTTACCTGTGTGTGTGTGTGTTACCTGTGTGTGTGTGTTACCTGTGTGTGTGTGTTACCTGTGTGTGTGTGTGTGTGTGTGTGTGTGTGTGTTACCTGTGTGTGTGTTACCTGTGTGTGTTACCTGTGTGTGTTACCTGTGTGGGTGTTACCTGTGTGGGTGTGTGTGTGTGTGTGTGTGTGTGTTACCTGTGTGTTACCTGTGTGTGTTACCTGTGTGTGTGTGTTACCTGTGTGTGTGTGTTACCTGTGTGTGTGTGTGTTACCTGCGTGTGTGTGTGTGTTACCTATGTGTGTGTGTGTGTGTGTGTGTGTGTGTTACCTATGTGTGTGTGTGTGTTACCTGTCAGGAGTCCGGTCTGTCCCGCTGGCTCGGCGCTCAGATGACCCCGCTCCACTCCGTCCCCCCCTGGGCCATCGCCGTCATCCTCTGCCTCCTCATCGCCACGTTCACCGAGTGTGCCAGCAACGTCGCCACGGCAACGCTCTTCCTGCCCGTCCTGGCCTCCATGGTACCAGAACACACACCCTTTGTGCCACTTTTCATGTGCTTTTAATGTGAAACATCTCAGCAGGAAGTGTTGAGTTTCATTGACTTTAACTTTAACAGCAAAGTCGAAGAACTCAGATTAATACGAGAATAAAACCAGAAACAGAAAAGAGTCAACATGGCTGCTGCTTTCTTCTTCTGTGGTGCTGTGTGTGCTGACCCAGTCCCAGTCCATCAGCCTGAACCCTCTCTACGTGATGATCCCCTGCACCCTCAGCGCCTCCTTCGCCTTCATGCTGCCGGTGGCCACGCCGCCAAACGCCATCGTCTTCTCCTCCGGTTACCTCAAAGTGTCCGACATGGTGAGCGCCGCTGTCGATAGGATCACGGACCCTTCAGTGAGGTCACAATCATGTCTTCCTCCTCTTCCTCCTCTTCCTCCTCTTCCTGCAGGCTAAAGCCGGCGTGGTGATGAACGTCATCGGGATCTGCTGCATCAGTCTGGCCGTCAACAGCTGGGGTCGCGTCATGTTCAGCCTGGACGCTTTCCCTTCGTGGGCCAACGCCACCGCACCCGTGTAGGAGCCTCCACCCACCGCCACGTCTTCAGGCTGCTGCATCGCTCACCTGCGAGTGTTTGGGTGGAGGGAAGCATCATCGCCTACTGATGTTCAGACCTTTTCACTACTGATGCTGAGCGTGTTTGTCAAACTCCGCTGAAGGGCCGTCCTCACCTGAAGCTTCAGCCGGAGCAGGTTGTAAAACAGGATTTACAATTTAAAAAAACTGATTGTCTGCTCGCACCCGCGTGCAAACAGCCAGACGGCCTCCACCTTTACTATTTACACCCAGGACGTATAAAAAAGATTCCACACACTGATGCAGGTGTGGTGACTTCACTCAGGAGAGAAAAGGCTTCATGTTACTGATCTCTACGTGTTTTCTTTACTATTGTTATCAGTTTGGTGGTTTAGGCACCAAAACTACAGGGTTAGATTCCACATAAAAACTCAAATATTAATATAAACCATATTTTCAAAGAGAAAAAACAGATTATTTCAGAATCAGCGCAGCGATTAGCCGTTAGCATTTAGCTAGCGAGCTTGCTAATAAAGTTTATTTTAAGTGAGGAACAACGACGAGCCTCGTCACAGACGCTGTGGCCGACGTCCTGAAGTGCTTCTGGTCTGAGCTCGCTAGTTAAAGTGGAAAACGGTGACGTTACAACACGTCACGGCTCAACTGTCGTCACATCCGACTGGACGAAGGGCGAAAAACACAGATGAAGCTCCCAAGTCTGACATAGTGGCCAAAACAGTGTAATTACAGAAATATAAACAATAACTAAAATAATAAGTTTCACTGTCAGTAGCTCAACAGTGACAGAAGCATCAGAAACTAACTAGCGAAGGTTAAACAGGTTAGTCGCTTTAACGGCAGATCAGGAAACACAGAGGATAAAATATTATCTATAGAATTATAGAATTAGAAAAATAGAGCCGTCTCTGATTTAAGCCTCATTAAAATAAAGACTCGTCTCTTACGGTGAATAAAGTCTGATATCTGAGGATTTCAGCTAAAACCCTGAGAGGTTTTGGTAGAAGACTCAAGTCTGTTTTAGAGTTTTCTCTATTAGTCATTTATTGGTTTATTTCCAGTTGTTTTGTTGGGAAACTGACTCTGGATCAGTGGACGGACTTCACTGGTTTTGTATTATTTTCTATTTAAACATCAAGGTTTTATTTAGTGACATTTGAGTGAATGAGCCAATGAGTACTGTACATACGTCACTTACAGAGTTTTGTACCATCTTGTTGCTAACAGTTTTATTTGGTTTTAATAAAAGTTGCTCTTTAAAGAAACGTGTGACAGCAAACCTTTTATTGTATAAATTCTTAAAACTGGTCCGTATTTCTACACATTCTGGTGTCTAACTGACTGGTGAGTACAAACACTGACAGGCTCAGAGTGTTATTTTAAGTGTGTGACAGCATCATGGAAAGGATCCCTACAGAGAGAGACCTGGAAGATCCTTTTGGTTTAACCACAAACAGCACACACACCAGACTACATTCACTAAAACAGGGATTTTAGCTCACAAGACTCTGTGTGACTTTAGTGTTTTAAAAGATGAGTTTGGATCCTAACAAATGCTTTAAAGTACAATCATTTAAAAAGTTAATTTAAAAAGTGACACAATAACACAAACAAATGAACTGATGGAGGCAGCAGTAGACCAGCAGCTCCCGTATTCTGTGAGGTAAAATTACTATTTTTGTCAATGGAGTCTGGTGTGTTTGAAGACAATATAAGAAATGTGTGGAACAGAATAAGAGGTGTAAGTTAAGTTTAGAACATTTATAAAAGAATGTAGTGAACAACCAAATGAGTTTGAAAATATTAATCAATTTGAGTTTTGTCTTAAACGTGTCAGTGGACTGTGGATCCATTGTTAATATCAGAATATTGATCAGTGCAGCTTTACGGAGGCTTTAAGGCCTCGAATGTTTTTAGATTTGTTATTTCAGATTCAATCGAAATGTAAAAACTAAAAATCCATCAAAGACAGACGCAGATATTAAATATCTTTATTTCTAGCCATGTGTCGGTCATATGAAGCACAGTGAAACAGTCAAGCATCAAAATAAAGAAATAAAATACAAATATTTTTTAAAATGTAAAACTGACTTGGTTTTTTCAGTGTGTTTGATCATTTGATGGCTTATTGGTGTTTATAAACTAATTAATAAATCATTTATTCATCTGATTATACACATTTATACCTTTGGATCAGTCGTATTTATTTTTATATTTAATATATTTATATTTAGAGTTAAACATGAAGAATAAAAGACATAAAGTTGTTTAATGAATCACTTGTCTAATGTCGTCCTCTAGCGGCCATAATATGAATGACAGGTGCCGTAAACTGACGTACACTGTCGTAAAGTAAACACGGTTAGAGGAAGCTGTTTTCCGGCAAATACAGCTACGCACTCATTGACCGCCATTTAAAGAAAAGCAACAAACATCAGCACTCAGAAGCTTTTTGTTCGTGTTTCAGTCCAACAGTTAACATCGTGACACCGTCTGTCAGGACCGCATCTGACCGCAGCCGCTGTCATGGAAACAGGTTTGTAGCCGATAATGTGGCTAGCTATTGCGCTAGCATTAGCCTGCTATCTTAAGTCCTGTGCGGACAAAACGAAATGTATCAATTAATTGGTGTAATTTAAGTCGGCATCACTTATTGTGAAGAGTATAAGCTGGTTTGGAAATGTTTGAGTCCGTGAGACTCACTTTTCAACTCGGCACACACGACGCCTCATTGGCTTTTCAGATTTTAAATTGTTGAATTTGGGTGCTTTACTACAGACTTCCTCCCACACATGGAGGTGTGAATATTAAACTTGTAAACTTGTGAGCCTGTCTGAGTAAATTCAGTTCAGCTCGGTGAATCTTACGGCTCTTCAGCTGGGTGGTGAGTACGAGCTGCCGGTTTTGAGCTGATAAACAAAGCAGCGTTAAATTGTCAGATATTTGAATAGAGTCTGGTAGGTTTTGTCTGGGTGTGTTTTCAAAGGGATTTATTAGTTGCATAATGAATGTTTATATACACACACGATTCCAGCAGGTCAATGACGACACTTTTTACACTGATATTTTGTTATTATGAATATTATAAGGTATTTTCCATTTGGCAGAAGAGCCTGTTAGCTTGTATGGATAACATGCCGTTCCGAACTCCATCAGAAATACATCCAGTTAAGGACAGTCGTGTTTATCAAGAAAGATGTGTGTGTTATTGAGTTTGACCTAAGACCTCTCCTGAATAGTCGAGAGTGACTTTAAAAGTCGGCACACTTTTAATTCACACAGTATTCATCTGATAAACAACACAGCGTTAAATTGCTAGTTATTTGAATGGAGTCTGGTGCGGTGTGTTATTTTAAAGGCAACTTGCTGTTCAGTGATCATTCAAACTGATTTATTACATGAATCCTCACAGATGTTTATATGAATACATGATGAACATGAAGTCTTATTTATTATTAAAAAGTCCAAACGTCCAAATGTTTTACTTTTTTTACAAAAACTGGTGAAAACCTAAATAAACTTTTGAGAACCAGATTTACAGAACATAGTGATTTGAAGTAAAACGTGCTGTTGGTACTGTTTCCCTGTTAAACTGCTGTGTGTTTTCTGGTCCAGAGGAGCAGGCCAGGAACCGGTTCCAGTCGGAGCTGGAGTTCGTCCAGTGTTTGGCGAACCCGAACTACCTGAACTGTGAGTGACAGCAGACGACGGCTCTAATATGTCTCCATGTTATATTTGTGTCCATGCAGCGCAGCTTTAATGTGCCAAACGTCCTGACTCCCTGTGTGTTTGTGTCCAGTTTTGGCTCAGAGAGGCGTCCTGAGGGAGAGGACCTTCATCAATTACATGAAGTATCTGCTGTACTGGAAGGAGCCCGAGTACGCCAAGTTCCTCAAGTAAGACGACCCCACAGTGGTTGGTTTGGATCTGGACGTGAGATTTTATGACTATAGGAAACGTATAGACAAAGACCAGACTGAACCTTTAAAGGATAACTCTGGTGTTTTTAAACCTGGCCCAAATTTTGGATACAGACCTGTAAGATCCAGCCGCTGCAGCTCTCTCTTCAAAGCCACCAGACTTCATTGACAAAAACAGTAATTTTACCTCACAGAACACAGGAGTCACTGGTCTACTGCTGCCTCTGTCTGTTAGTTTGCTTTTTGTTATTGTGTGACTTTGGTGTTTTTAAGGGTTGGTTTGGATCCAACATAATACTTGTGTAACTCTCAGTAAGACAAAGAAACTGGCAGTGATGAATCAGCAGCTCCTGTGTCCTGTTCTCTAAAATCCCTGTTTTAGTGAATGTAGTCTGGTGTGTGTGCTGTTTGTGGTTAAACCAAAAGGATCTTCCAGGTCTCTCTCTGTAGGGATCCTTTCCATGATGCTGTCACACACTTAGACTCCCCTCAGCAGCCCCCGTGTGCTCTCCCCCTGCAGGTATCCTCACTGCCTGCACATGCTGGAGCTGCTGCAGTACGAACACTTCAGGAAGGAGCTGGTCAACGCTCAGTGCGCCAAGTTCATCGACGAGCAGCAGCTGCTGCACTGGCAGCACTACTCCAGGAAACGCACCCGGCTGCAGCAGGCGCTGGCCGAGCAGCAACACCCGCAACAGCAGCCGCCGCCGCACGGGAACACCGCCGCCAAGTGATGATGTCGCTGGAGGAGGACTGTACTTAGGAATACGTGGGACATTTTACAGCGACAGTCAGTTCTCTGTGGTGGACAAACTGTGTGAAAGCTCGACAGAGATCAGCTCACAAACACTGATGTTGATGAATCTGTGAGGAGGGAAAAAGCAGCTGAAACTTAAAGTTTCAGGGGTCGATGATGAACGACGACACTCTGCGTCCTGATTAACAGGCTGACGTGTGTGTGAACGATGATGTTAGACTTGGTGACTTTATCACTTCTAATTCTTCTGCGTTTTTTTTAATAAAATATTTGAAAGTTCAAGGTGTTCTATGTCCTTTGAGCTCCCGTGATGTGAAGGTAAACAGAAACGGTGTCAGTAGTATTTATTAAGTCAGACTAATACTGATTCACATGTTCTTTTAGGGACAAATCTATGAAGGACAACAATTTTATTTTTGTACAGAACACAAATATTAAGAACTGAAGACATTTGTGTATTTACTGATTCATTTCCAACATTTATTTGTACACTTAATATTGTTTATGTATTCATTTCAGCCTTTACTTGTGTATTTATTATGTATATTCCTTCATTTATTTCAGCATCTCTTGATGAATCAGTTCACGCTGCAGTAGAGGAAGTAATTCTTCTCTTCGACCATAACAAATTATGTATCAGCATTAGGATAAAGAACAGGCCCGTAGAGCCGTAGAGGTGCTTTGACATGTAAGTTATACAATTTTCTTGTTTTAGAAGTTTATTTTCACTCATTTAAATTTTGAAGCGGTGTTTTATTTTGAAGGATCCCGGCCGGAAGTTGTCCTTACCGGAACAGCCTGGACCTTGCACTATTCTCCCCATTACACCTCTGTCGTTGTATTATAACCGTCAGGGTGTTGTAACGTCAGTCGTCCCCATCGCAGAGTCGGTGCTCATCGATCACTTTATCTCAGCGATGTTTGGCTGATTAGCGCAGCGGACTGTGGCCTCACGGAGCGGACTGAGCCGGTAACACTCACCTTATTCATTATTGCGGATTAAATCGGGTGTTTAGTGTAAAAATGTCTCGTTTATCTCATCAAACACTGAGCTAAACACTTTGCTAGCTAAACGGAAAAGTTTGACTCCTTGCGCATGCGCAGTTAGCTTCCGCCGCTGGTTAGCATGTTAAACTGTCATTAGCTTGTTAGCTTGTTAGCCGATAAATTAGACTTTTAAGAAGCTGAGAACAAACTGTTCACTTTGTTTGTCGTCAGTTTGTCCCGCTGTAGCAGCCACAGAGACAAACAGCCGCCTGAACGGGTGTAAAAACATGTCGGTAGATTATTCTACCTGTGGTTTAAGGTCCAGGTAACCAGTAACAGACATCACCTATCAACCTGCTCTGTGTGACGTCACTCCAAATGTTACCTCTTTGCTCCTGGAAACCGTTTATCTAGAAAATGTCACCATATTGTCCAAGAATGAAGACTTGTTCCTCCAACTTCCACAAAGACTCTTAATATGTGACTTTTTACTCATAATTATTAATTTATTATTGAAATAATTTGATTTTTGGTCCTCAGACCCTCCTGGACCCCCCCAGACCCTCTCTGACCCCCCCAGACCCTCTCTGACCCCCTCAGACCCTCTCTGACCCCCTCAGACCCTCCTGGACCCCCCCAGACCCTCTCTGACCCCCTCAGACCCTCCTGGACCCTCTCAGACCTTCTTACATGCTCTCAGGCCCTCTTTGACACTCTCAGACCCTCCTGGACCCCCTCAGACCCTCTTGAACCCTCTCAGACCCTCCAGGACCCCCTCAGACCCTCTCAGACCCTCCTGGACCCCCTCAGACCCCCCCAGACCCTACTGAACCCTCTCAGACCCTCTCAGACCGTCCTGGACCCCCTCAGACCTTCCTGGACCCTGACCCTGTCTCCTCTCCCTCCCTGGCAGGCCGTGGGCGATGCTGCGGCGGGTGGCGGTGGTCGGTGCCGGGGCGGCGGGACTCTGTGCAGCCCGTCACATCCTGTCCCGTCTGGACCGCTTCGCCCCCCCGGTGGTGTTCGAGGTCGCCGACACCATCGGCGGCACCTGGAGCTACGACGACGGTGCCGGGACGCCGGACGGGCGGCCGGTTCACAGCAGCATGTACAGAGACCTGAGGTACACAACGCAGTACTTTTACTCCGGTCTGGGTACTTTTACTGCAGTCTGAGGTACTTTTACTGCGGTCTGAGTACTTTTACTGCAGTCTCAGTACTTTTACTGCAGTCTGAGTACTTTTACTGCAGTCTGAGTACTTTTACTTCAGTCTGAGTACTTTTACTCCAGTCTGAGTACTTCGTCTGAGTACTTTTACTGCAGTCTGAGGTACTTTTACTGCAGTCTGAGTACTTTTACTGCAGTCTGAGTACTTTTACTTCAGTCTGAGTACTTTTACTGCAGTCTGAGTACTTTTACTCCAGTCTGAGGTACTTTTACTGCAGTCTGAGTACTTTTACTGCAGTCTGAGGTACTTTTACTGCAGTCTGAGTACTTTTACTCCAGTCTGAGGTACTTTTACTTCAGTCTGAGTACTTTTACTCCAGTCTGAGTACTTTTACTCCAGTCTGAGGTACTTTTACTTCGGTCTGAGGTACTTTTATTCCAGTCTGAGGTACTTTTACTTGAGTCTGAGGTACTTTTACTCCAGTCTGAGTACTTGTACTCCAATCTGAGGTACTTGTACTCCATGTGAGTAAACATTGTACTTTAGTTACTCCTCAGACAAATATTCTCTAAAATCTGATGTGATTGAACAGAAAATTGAGTGAATGGATAATCAATGAATCATTTCACATGGTTTATTGTTTTAATCATGTTTTACTACTTTAAAGGGTTTTTTAATAATAGTTGTTTTTTTATTCAGTCATTAAAAATGTTTTTCTGAAACCTTCGACTTCATTTTTGAAATATTAAGACTTTTCCCCAGAAAACTACTAAAAGTGACTGTTAAATTATGACTTAAATCTATAAACGTATTAGTCATTCCTTTAGTAGTTTTATTTTTATTATTGGTCATAATTCTTTAAATAGTCCTTCAAACTAACTAATAATAACTCAGACCAGCAGCTGCCGTGTAAAATGAGTGTTTTTCTGAATGGAGTCTGGTGTATAGTTCTCCTGTTTGAGCTCCTCAGAGGAACAAACATTCATCCCGTCACGCTCGGTTTGATTCCCCGACAGGACCAACCTGCCCAAGGAGGTGATGATGTTCCCCGACTTCCCCTTCGACCCCCAGCTGAACAGCTTCCTGCCCCACCAGGAGGTCCAGAGGTACCTGGAGTCTTACTGCCGCAGCCACGCCGTCCGGCCTCACATCAGGGTGAGTCGCCCTGCCGCCCTGAACCTGTGGTTAGTGTAGGGGCGCTTTTACCTGGTTGATGCCCAAGACTCAGAGAAGAAGGCGATTTAATGATTATAATTATTATTATTAGAATTAACAGTATTAATAAAGTCAATCTAATGCCTTCTTCTTATTATTATATGTTTATCCTCCATGTATTTATACGTGTTCTTCTTCTATGATCTTTTTTTTTGTTGCCTTTTTGCTTTGGAGCTATTAAGACATGTAGCTCATAATATTCTGACTTTATTTAAGATATAAGATGTTATTATTAGTCCCACGACGGGGAAATGTACAAGCTTTGTGGAATATTAAACTTTTTTCTTTAATAATACTTTTACTGTGATATTATGGCTGAAAATTAGTTTCTATCTTATGTGTGTAAAAGCTTCTTATCTTACTTTTATTTTGAAGAACCTGTCTCACAAAATGTCCTGTATGAATTAATTTGATGCCATAAGTGTGTGTGTGTGTGTGTGTCAGTTCAGTACGGTGGTGGAAAACGTGCGGCCCGTTGTCATGACGACGGAGGGCGGGAAGGCGAGGACGACGTGGGAGGTGACGTCGTCTGACCCGTCAGGTCGCCAGGAGACGGAGACATTCGACTCGGTGTTCGTGTGCTCGGGGTGAGACGTCGCTCGTGTCGTTCATCGCCATCCTGCGTTTTCACACTCTGACTTCAAAATAAAAGCCTTATTTCAGGCATCACTTCCTGTGGCCACTTGTCACCAAAATATTGCGTTGGTCAGTTTAAACGTGTTTGTTTGGCTGTTCTGAAGTTTGATTCTTGGTTGTTTTAAGGCACTACTCCGACCCTCACATCCCAGACATACCGGGGGTGGACTACTTTAAAGGTACAGTCCACTAATGGATGTTAATTAATGGGAACGTCTTTAAAATAGAAATATGTCAGTCGCTTTCATCAGGTTTAGCCTAGCATACAGTTTCCCTACACTTGTTAATTATATTATTAGTATTTGAAAGGTTGATGTTTTTTCCTCTCTTGGTGAAGCGAGGCTAACAGTTTCCCTCTGCTTCCAGTCTTTGTGCTAAGCTAGGCTAACGTGTCTCAACACACCGATGACACTGATGTCTCTGTGTATGCAGGAAAGGTGCTCCACAGTCATTCGTACAAGTACCCAGAGCCGTTCTCGGGTCAGTCGGTGGTGGTTCTGGGAGCTAGAGCTTCAGGATTGGACATTTCCATTGAACTGGCCAAAGTTGGCGCCCAGGTAACACACAACACACCACCTGACGTACAACCCTTCAAGTGTCATTCATTTACAGCTGTTTAAAGGAGAAGAGGGTGTTTCTCCCCCTGGCTCCCCTCTGTCCACATCCTGGTGTGTGAGTGACTGGTAGGTAGTAAAAGTGTTGGAACTGGTCCAGTAGATCACCTCAGCCAGCAGCCACCAAACGGGCTGCAATGGCTGCAACGTGATCCTTTGGGACAACTGCACCTGATCACAGTAGGTCCACTAAAAGAGCTTGTTTGATCCACTGACAGGCTCAGAGTGTTATTCTAAGTGTGTGACAGCATCATGGAAAGGATCCCTACAGAGAGAGACCTGGAAGATCCTTTTGGTTTAACCACAAACAGCACACACACCAGACTACATTCACTAAAACAGGGATTTTAGAGAACAGGACACAGGAGCTGCTGCTCTGCTGCTGCCTCCATCAGTTAGTTTGTATGTGTAAATGTGTGTTACATAAATATTATATTTTATCTGAACGACCTCTTTAAAACACCAAAGTCACACAATAACACAAACTTACAAACTGATGGAGGCAGCAGCAGACCAGCAGCTCCTCTGTCCTGTGAGCTAAAATCCCTGTTTTAGTGAATGTAGTCTGGTGTGTGTGCTGTTTGTGGTTAAACCAAAAGGATCTTCCAGGTCTCTCTCTGTAGGGATCCTTTCCATGATGCTGTCACACACTTAGAATAACACTCTGAACTGAGGTGATCAACATTTTTTGTATCTACCAGTGATTTAAACACCAGAATATGTAAGAATGTGTCCCAGGTTTAAAAATGATGAGGGGGAAATGATGTAGAAACTCTGTCCTGTCTCTGACTGTGTGACAGAACTGCCCAGAAAACACTTTTTCCAGCTCATCACTTAAAAACATCTTTTTGTTTCTGAATTTCTGTAAAATATATAAAGTAGAAATTGAGGAGGGTCAGGATGCTCCTCCTCATGCGACCCGCCATCACGTCATTTACAGCTGTTATTGCCACTGTAATAAATAAATGTACAACCCCCCTTCTTTTCTCCCCCCCAGGTGATTCTAAGTCACGGCCGTCCTCGTCTCACCTTCCCCCTCCCTGCTGGGATTCAACAGTCCAGTCCGGTGGCGGCGGTCGAGGAGGACGGCAGCATTCGCTTCCAGGTGACTGAAGCTTCCCTCAGCTGACACAGTGGAAATACTCCACAACGACACCCCCACTGAAGTAAAAGTACTAAAGTATCAGCAGACTGGACTGAAAGTACTTCAAGTAAAACTACTCATGTGGCAGTAAAATGCTTCCTTCAGTGTTTCCTCTTATTGTCTCATCATCGCTGTTTAATTAACTGGAAATCCAAGAACTCACCTGAGAGAATCACTGTCACCTTCAGAGGTGGAGGGGCTCAGGAGTCTGAGGGGGGGCTGAACATGAGCAGATGTTTTCACGATGAATGTTTTCATGCTGTTCCAGGACGGCTCGGTGGCCGCCGCAGACGTCCTGATGTTCTGCACCGGCTACAACTTCAGCTACCCTTTCCTGGACGCGGCTCAGCTGGGTCTGGAGATCCAGGACCACCTGGTGTCCCCCCTCTACCGCTTCCTGATGCCCCCGGCCTTCCCCTCGCTCTTCTTCATCGGCATCTGCAAGATCATCTGCCCCTTCCCCCACTTCAACTGCCAGGTGAGCCGGTGAATGTAGTCTGGTGTGTGTGCAGAGAGCGATATAACGGCTGTTTGTGGTTAAACTGAAGGACGGAGGAGTGAACCTGTGGTTTCACAGAAGTTGGTGGGTTTCAGTATGGATGAATTCTTTATCATCTCCTAACACACACTCACTGTTATTTCTGTACAGCTGACTGTTGCTATGGACGCAGCTGTGATGGCACAAGCATCATCTAAAATCATTTTTAAATCAATAAGAAGTCTGTAGTTTGAGGTTGATTTCTTCAGTATGGAGCCATTATTGCCAAACGAGCTCCTTCAGGGTGATGAAGACTCCTCTGCTTGGCGTCGGGGTTCAGGAAAATGAGATTAAAGTGAAATTAAAATGAATATTCGGTCGATAAAAGTAACGCTGAAGAGTGAGGTGTTTCTCCCGTTGCATGCTGGGTATTTGTCTGGTCTCCGCAGGTGCAGTTTGCTCTGGCCGTGCTGGACGGCTCGGTCGCTCTACCGCCTCCGGCCCAGATGGAGGACGAGTCGTGGCGAGCGCTGCAGGAGAAGGTGGAGCAAGGCGTCCAGCGGCGCCACCTGCTGCTCCTGGACCAGGATCAGTGGGAGTACTGCCGCACGCTGGCGAGCACCGCCGGCTTCGCGCCGCTGCCGCCGGTCATCCGCAGCCTGTACGAGGAGACGTGGCGACAGCGGCACATTCACCCCGAAAACTACCGGAGGCTCAACTACAGGCTGATCAGCGACACCCAGTGGGAGCTGATCGATTGATCGATGGGTGGAGAAATGTTAGAAACCTGATGATGCAACACGTTCAGCTAAAAAACAACCAGCTCGTTTTGTGAATCACATCATGTTTCTGCTGACGACGTTTTTTTGTCAAACAAATCTCTATTCTTCAGCGTCAAGCTCGTCCGTCCGTCCATCAGCTGAACACCTTCAGATGAAGCCGCTGCAACCAATAATCTACTAATAAGTGAATCCAGAACTATTTTTATACGAGATCAATCATTTTGAGTCATTTTTTAAAGAAGAAAATGTCCAAATTCTCTGATTTCAGCTCCTTAGATGTGAATATTTCCTGTTTCTCGTCGCTTCAGGAAACACCGATCAGTGTTTTTCACCACTTTCTGACAGTAAATGGGCCGAACAGCTGATCGATTAATGGAGCAAATGATCGACAGGTGAATCGATGAAGAAGGTTAGTTCTGACTCTGGTCGGGTTGAAACATTCATGTTCCCAGAGGAGGAACCTCGCTGACTTCAGATGGAAATATCCCAACAACTACTACTGCTACTGCTGATCTCCATGTAATGTGCATCAGACATTCATGGTCCCCTGAGGATGAACTGTGACTTTATTGATCCTCTCACTCTTCATCAGGTCAGCGTTTCACTGTTTCACCGTTACTCCATGTTTAGTGCTAGTTAACACGCTAAACTAGGTTTTGTCAGCATTATTAATTTTTGACATTTTTTACCAGCGTGCGTTTTGCTCAAATCTCCACTGTGCCTAAATATTTACCCACGATGCATCTGAGGGGCGTCCGAACGTAGCTGCCACGCTGTAGTAGCAGCTCGTCGGCGCTCGTCTTTACTTCTGCTTACTTTACTTCTTATTTTTCAGCTAGTGGGTCAGAAAGTTACTTTTCCTGAAGCCAGTTTTTGCCTTTGAACCGACAGTCTTATATTTCAGGTGTTTTCAAATAGCAACAGCAAAAGCAATAGCAAAGACTGAAGTCAAGTTTATGTTTAATCTTTATTTATTTAAACGAAGTGGCTGTTGGAGAGCGAACCAGAGTTATCACAGGAAAATAAGATTTCACTATGAATCAAAATGTTATCAATTCAAACTTCTGGTGCAGATTTTTAAAAATAAAATGTCTGTTTTTAATTAAACTCGTGTGATTAAGCTCCTGTAGTTCATCCAGTGACTTTACATCCGTTCTGCTGCGTCCGGCCTCAAGCCGCTGAAACGTCTGTCTGAAGTCTGACAAATGAAATCAGCAGCGACACGTCTAACGTCAGCAGAATGGCTTCATGTAGTTTGTAGAAAATAAAATCATAAATAACTATAAATCGCTTCTGGTGTGAGAAAATTCATAGATTTTATTTTGGCAGATGCTGTTTACACCCTGGTGTTTGTTGGAAAGAAGATTTGTTTGTGTTCATCTGCTATAACCGTCATCTTTTCCTAAACCTAACCAAACTGCCAGGACTTAAATCCTGTTTTCTGGAGTGAAACTAAACCGCTGAGCCGCCACATCAGTCGCTCTTCCTATTGTGTGATCAGGAAATAGCCAAATGGTATGCTAACGTGCTAAACTCGGATAGTGTCGGACAGTAAACATCACGCCGGCTAAACCTCGGGTAGTCAGCAGTGTTGTTGTGAACATGTTAGCATGTAGCTCAAAGCTAATCATGTGCTGCCTTCAGATGGGACGATGAGCTCGTGGTTACGACACGGGAAGTCGTGCATTTGATACGATGTGTGTTCAAGTGGTTTTGTTGTGAGAGCAACGCCATGATGTCACAACCCTCCAGGAAGTGAGCCAGGCTTCGAAGCCAACTTTACAGAACTGTCACTGCAGCGATGGCGTCCATCATGTGACACCACTGAGCCCAGCGAGTGTTTTTTGTTCCACAGACTCACGTCGTGAAGCGTCAACCTGAGAAATGACTCATTGGGTCTGACAACATTTGGGCCGCACCATTCAATCATTTTATTCCCATTCAAGTTAGCGGAGGGCTAACAGGAAGTTAGCGGAGGGCTAACAGGAAGTTAGCAGCCTGAGATGCTCTATGGGCCCAATAATGAGGAACATCCGGATACTTATAAACCCGGGAAGTCAAAGTTTTTTGGCTTCGTGCTCCACTGAGCAGCTTTCACAGGAATGAACGAAGCCTCAAACACTAAAGCACTAAACAATTCAGCCAGGGTTAGGGTTAGGGTTAGGTGTACTGCAGGTGTACTGCAGGTGTCAGTGTTTGTGGTAAATTTGGTCTTAATTATTAATTTGAGACTAATCCTAACCTGAGATCAGTCCCACACCAACGTAGACCAGATGTTTTGGCATCATTTTTCTGCTTAACTCTGATTTTTAGAGCAGAGAGGACTGATGACTGAATGAATCACCAGATGAGTGTGAAGTAAAATGTGTGGTTTGTTTATGTGATCCAAAGACATATGAGATAAGAAGGTGTGGCGATGAATACGGACTGAGGTAAAAAGGTCGTTGTGTCTGACGGGCGCAGCTGATTAATGATTCCTGGGACCGAACGGATCCACACGTTAACCATGAACGAGGCCGGGGACACGGACAGCTGACTTTAATCCAGACGTTGCACCACAAAATGACATCACAGACCGACCCGAGCTCAGAAACAACAACATCACATGAAGCGGGAACGTTTGAAGGAAACAGAGGTTTTACACATTTAAAGGGAAGTTCCACCTTTTATGTTTGTTTTTTTGACAATTACACTCATTGATTACATGTTCCACAACTGATTCACTGACGGTTTGTAACATGAGGACAAAAAAAACAACAAAGTCAGCAACCTGTTCATGCTCCACAGAACAGACGTTATGTTACAGGGGTCAAAGGTCAACGTGGCTTCTGGCTAACTGCTGGAGAAGCTGCACACTCACACATTTTCACTGAAAGGAGCCTTTAAAATGGGTGTAATTCCCCTTTAAGCCTCTCAGGAGGACAGAAATGTACTATTTTAGGTGGTAATTTAAAGGAACAAGAAAAAGAAGAGCAGTGCTGAAGAGATTAGTGGTATATTAATGGTATATTCCAGCAGCACATCAGTATTATTCTCTAATGGGGGGGCACCAGGCCAGACGTCAGCCGCTCAGAGGGTTTTTAACACCATGACGACCAGAGGTTCATCTGGGATGGAGAAACACTCTGACTGTGACTTTAGCTGCTGTCTGTAGCTGCAGCACAACAAAGCAGGAAGTACATCCAAGAAACACATTTAAAGCAGCAGAAGAAGAAACGAGGCCTGTTTTATCCTGTTAGAAACACATTTAAAGCAGCAGAAGAAGAAACTGATCAGGAGAAATAAAGCTCCTCAAACGCTCCTGATGGGAGATGAAGAAACATGGAGGACGGGGGAATCCGAACTGCGGCCCGAACGCGACGCAGACGAGCCCGGTGGGATTTCCAGGTGACTGGAGCTCTTTTAATGACATCATCTTGTTTTGTCCTCTTCTTCTGCAGCGATTTCAGGTGTTTTCTCAGCAAAACTTTATTTGCTCCGGAACCAATTTGTTACAAAGTCGCCTCAAGGTTGGTTCGTCACATCCACCACATCGTTTATTATCATTTCTGTTTATCATTTTGTTATTTTTGCCGGGGGGGGGGGGGCACATCGGGACAGTTCAGGAATGAATGGAGAATGCAGAGGGCAGCCGGCTACAGGAGCTGGTTTAAGCCAAAAAGGCTTCGAGGTTGGATCATAACAACAAACAAACTGAACCAGAGTTCATTGGTAACTGGACAGAGATGACCTCTTCAACAAGGTCTCAGTCGGGTTGTTTGGTCCACTGAGTGTTCACACCTTCTCGATGTTGGCGCACCAAAAGGTCTTCATCGATTTGACCGAACTAAACCAGGCAAGTTTGGAAACTCCGACTGGAGCACCCAACTCCTAATGTCAGAACAATAGTGGAAGGAAATTTGCATTAATTAGCATTTTCTTTTGCCGAATTTGGATGGAAACGTCGCTATCAAAGTTCTACACCAACATCGAAACACCGAACACCAGCACCACAGAGCTGCTGGATGACTTCCTGGTGCATCACGCACTGTTTTTAAGTCTTTCATAAAGAAACCAGCGCTGAAACCTTCTAGAAGACGACCCGTGAAGACTTGGACTCGTTTTCCATGTGCACCACCCTCTTGACCTTCTCGACAGCCTCCTGGTCGTCCTCTCCCACCCCCTCTTTTTTCAGGATCTTCAGCGGCCACCAGAGGGAGCCGCTCCGGCGGTCTCTGCGGACGGTGTGTTCTGCTGGCCAGCAGCAGGGGGCGCCCTTGTCCCCCGTCAGGAAGTAGAGGAGGGCGTTGAGCCAGGCGTTGCAGGATGCCAGCGGCCGTGTAACCTTGTAGCAGATGGAGACGGTCTTCATGGCGTTGCAGCCGACGAGCTGCCCCCGCCGGAGGAGCAGGAACAGCGTCCGGGTCACGTGGAAGGGCAAGAAGCAGAGCGCGAACAGCAGCGTGATGGTGAGGATGGTTTTAATGGATTTCCGTCTCCGCCGGATGTAGTGCGAGTACTGAGATCCGGAGATGGAGACCGAGGTCCTCTCCCGCTCCCTGACTCCGTCTGTCACCCTGTCTCCTACTGGACCGTCCTCCCCGCCCTCTACTGAACTAGGCGGGGAGCGCAGGGTCTGAAATATCGTCCTGACCACCTGAGAGTAGCACCAGGCGATGATGACGAACGGCACAAAGAAGCCCAGCAGGTGGAGGACGATGCCGTACGGGACGTAGTCAGCAAACTCCTTGTCGATGGCGTCGTCCCAGCAGTTCATGTATCCCTCCTTGTCCTCCAGCTGAGATTCAGTGCTGTTCCCGCCTTCCCTCACCCCTCCAGGCCCGACTGCCCCGCCGCCTGGTCTGTGGAGGTATCCCGTCTGGGCGAACCTGAAGATGGGGCAGGTGAGGATGAAGACCACAACCCACACCAGCGCACAGGTGCCCTTCACCACCCGCTTGCTCTCCAGAGTGATGGTCCTCATCGGGTGGCAGATGCCCAGGTACCTATGGACAGAAAGCTCAGGGTGAGTTTGGGTCCATCGCTTTACTCTCATACTTAAAGTTGAAATGTATATGTATACTTTCTTTTACCTCAGGTGGACATAAAACCACCCACAAAGAAATATGACCGTGATCACCTACATCCTGTATCGCATCTCACATCTTTGTCCACTCATGAGCAAATTGTGTCCTAACGGTGAGAAACGAGAAACAAGAGCGAGCGTCAATGACGAAATCAGGTCATTTGCCTTGTTTCCTGTTGGACCGTCCTAACTGGCTGGACGCTGTTTTGAGCTGAACTTTAGTCGCCTGGTTTCTGTTTCTGTGGCTTTAAAGCTTCTTAGTAGAGGAGCAGCTTCCCCACAGAAACCTGAATAAGCTGCTGATGTGGCTGCAGGAGGTCACGGAGAGCTGATATCCAGAACAACAACCTGCTGCCGTCGGCCGGATCGACTTCACAGAACAAACGTCTGAATATCACAACAGAAAACGTCTGATTTCACTTTAAAGAGGACAAACGTGGGCAGAGAGTCAGGACTGGAGCGGTGACGCCTCCAGACTGATCAGCTGATTGCTATGGGGTTTGTTTCCATGGTGACAACAACAGAAGAGCAGATTTGACGGAGTTTGCGCGTCCCATGTTACACGATTTGATGCGACCGTTGGACGCTCGCTCTCAGGGCAACACGTAAGGAGCAAGAGTTCAGCACTTTGATTTCTACGGCTTCAGTCTCTTACTGCTTTGAATGGTTTCCCAGCTTTTACCATACTGAGATACAACATTGTCTTCAGTAACATCCATCATGTCTTCCTCAGGTGTCTCCTGTTCATCCAGCATACCTACGTCTTTCACCCACTCGTGTGTTTCCATTGACTTCTCATGCGGTGGTACCACTTTTAAAAGGTGCTTCGAGGCTTTTTAGGTTCAAGTTTTTTAGATTGAAAAAGCTGGAGGAGCAAACTGAGAAGCAGCCTGATGTTACTTCACCCAGCGGCCTGAATCTTGACCTTCACACTGCATGTTTTGTCACTGCTGAGCTTCCATACCCATTGTAGGCCTGCTTGATTGGGTGAGGAAACGGTCCTGCAGCCGGGTCGGCAGCTCACTGAGGTCAGACAAACATTTCACCAGCGTCTGATTGGCTCAAAGGTCAGGAGAATCACCTAGCATGCTACGTTAGCCTTGGTAGCGTCCTGTAAGCAAGTCACAGTTCAAATAGCGCTCGTAGGGGCCGTCAAAAATTAATGTTTCCAGGAAAATATATATGAGCAGTGATCTTCTCATAGAGTGTACAGAAATCCAGGACACCTTCAATATGGGACGACTGACCTAAATGAAAATATTTTCCAACATAATGCAAAAGTATTCCCACCCATGTCCACTATATTCTCTTGGGGGCTTCCAAGAGTGAACGAAAATTAATTCACATTTTCTATTGCCTCTATTCTGGAAAGCTTTGTGTGGCAACGGGCAGTCAGCGAACAGACGGTAAACCAACCTAAATGGATAAATATCTACATCAGAATAATCACAGACTGTTGATAAGAAGTGGACGTTGCCTGTTGGTTTGTGGACGCCCATTTGAAGCCTTCAGTTTGGCTTTATGGACGCCGCCATCTTGTTTTTTTGGAGCCAGATGTTCGTTCCACAAAGACCTCCTCTGATTGGTCAGTGAGCAGGTAGCTTTATTTCCTAAATGAACATCCTGCTGTGCTGAAGAAGACTGTAAACTAGCGACTGATCAACCGACCAATCAGAGGACAGGACACTTCTTTATATAGAATAATGGGCTAGGAGCACCTGTGGTAACGTTGTTTCCGAGCGTGTTTCTGGATGTCGTACCTGTGCACAGAGATGCAGGTGAGGAAGAAGATGGAGCAGTAGAGGTTGAAGTAGAAGAGGAAGCGGACGAGGCGGCACATGAAGTCTCCAAACACCCATCGGTCCCTCAGCACGTAGCTCGCCACCAGGAAGGGCAGCGACAGACCGTACATCAGGTCTGTGGTGGCCAGGTTCACCATGTAGATCAGCGAGGTGTTCCAACGTCGCCCAGCGCCGCCGCCGCCACAGCAGCCGCCGCTGTGGTGGCGACAGGAGCGCAGCAGCACCACCGAGTTGAGGGTGAGGCTGAAGAGGAAGGTCAGCGAGTAGCAGACGGGCAGGAAGACATACTTGTAGGATTCGTCGATGCTGCAGGAGGACGGAGGGAGGGACGAGGTGGGCGAGGTGCCAGAGGCGTTGGGATGGTTGCTCGCCGCCGGTGATGCCAACACGACAACGTCTGAGGAGACGCTGGAGGTTTGGCTCAGTCCCATGATGGAGGCTATTTCTGTCTGAGCTGCATCGGTTCAGGTTCCTCTCTCGTCATCTCTGCACCAGACTCAAGTCTTCTCACTAACTGAGGTTTCTTTCATTTGTCCTTCTTCTGACCGATCTATCTATCTATCTATCTATCTATCTATCTATCTATCTATCTATCTACTTACCTATTGATCTATTTATCTATCTATCTATCTATCTATCTACTTACCTATTGATCTATCTATCTATCTATCTATCTATCTATCTATCTATCTATCTATCTGTCTATCTATCTGATCCATGTTCCTGGTGTGTAGAGGGAGTTTCTGTGACGGAGAGGAGAGAAAACACACCGTCATTAGTTTGGAAAAGCTCGCTCAGAGTGCACCGCCGGCGTTTTGCTGATGAAGACTATGTTTCGCTCAATTAGCTGTCGATTAATCGTTAACGAAGCTTTCCGGAAAACCTCGGTCCATCCATGCAGCCTTCCTGTGCTGCTGTTCCAGCCGCCGAAGCGTTTGGTGTCAAAAGTCAAATAATGTGGACTGGTGCAGTTTGTGTTGATGTTCTGACTCCGTATGTTTATTAAACTGGTCCGACAGAATCACACAGGATAAAGTAAAGTAAAGACACAAATAAATATAATAAAAAAAACATTATTTAACCCATTAACTCAAACAGAAACAAAAAAAACAGAAAAATTCCCGCTGAACATGAGGATGTTAGCACGTTAGCGTGCTAGCATTAGCATTTAGCTCATCTCAGAGCTGCTAGCTGACTGTGGACTCTTAGTTTGTTCTGTATGTTATAGTTTTATTGTCATTTCTGTTTTCATTTTAGACTTAGATTAGATTAGATTTTACATCTGAAACGATTAGTTGATAAATTCGTTATCTGATCAACAGAAAATTAATCAGCAACTATTTTAAAAGTGGAGATTTGCTGTTTTTTTGTATTTTATATCATCGTAAAAATAAATATCTTTGGGTTTTGGATTGTTGAGCGAACAAATGAAGACATTTGGGGCTCTGGGACACCAAAGCAAACTAATCAAAAAACTAATTGGCAGGTTAATTATGAAAATGATCGATAGTTGCAGCTCTAATACATTTTTTGTCCATTTGAGTGAAATAAAAGAAAAATAGTTGCTCATGTGAGGATTCTTGAATTATTCTTAATTAAAGAGTTTGAACTGAGCTGCTCTTTATGGAGATAATGTCTGATTGATTGATAGAAACAAAGAGATCGACCTGTTGCCTTATATTCTGTTGGACATTTTGACAACAGAAAAGATTTTCTTTTTTTGCACACTGATTTTATGTTTTTTAGAGAAATATTTTTTTTATCGTGCAAAGAACAATTTTATTTGTGTGCATGTTTCCTGTAATCCACACAGTATTAATCTGAAGTCCACCTGCACTCACACATAAGATTTTTGAAAAAATGGGATTTTGCAAATGTGATCAGTAAAACTAAGTGCAATTTCCCATAATTCCCTCATTTTGTCGAATCTGCGGTCGATTCGATGTTCAGTCTGCTGTCATATTGGAGAAAAGCAGCAAATCAGAGTTGTAAAACAGAGAATATTCAGCATCTCTGCTTAAAACAATACTTTCACATCATAACTGTAGTTGTTAATGTTCTGTAGATGCAGTGACTGAGCCTTCGGTCATGTCAGCACTTTTATTTTCACACATAAAAGACGACACTTGTGCCGTTTTGGTTGATTTCATTTGTACCAAACGCTGGAAATCTGAGCAGTTTGACCAACTGACCTGTAAACGCTCAGTCTGGATTAAAACAGACCCTCTCTCCGGCCAATCAGGTGTCAGTATTTCCCCCTCAGAACATCAGGTCCAATCTGGACCGGAGGGAGTGTGACTGTAGCTCCAGGAGCTCCTCGTCCTCCTCCTCTCGTCTTGTGGCTCAGAAGTGTCTGTTTCGGGGCCGAAGGGTCTCTCTGGGTTTCTCTCCTGACCTTCAGCTTCTCTGTAAATAATTGATCAGCGTTCATTCAGTCAGAACTGCAGGAATGAAACCCAATACAGGGACTGCAGAGGAGGAGGAGGCTCGGGGCTGCTGGCTTTTAGCAGGACTCTGCTCTTCGTGCAAACTGACGATTCAATCATTAAGAAAACACAATAAAGACTTAAAAGCTTTGCTCTTCAAGTTCTTTCAGATTTAAATCTCACTGCTGCTCAACGTTTGTCCAATTAACCATTTAATTGATTTCAATTTATTTACTTTTGCATTGATGTATCGTTGCTAATTAGGATGCTAATTATGATGTATTTTCCTGCTAAATAAACGTTAAGCTTAATGTTAAATTTGACTAAATACTAAATGTTCTCTGCACACATTTGAAGTTTGTGACTGAGCTGCATTAGGAAATCTGAATCAATATATCAGCTGTGCTTCATTCAGGTTTGGATCAATGATAACATGTCTGTTCTTCACACGCTGTCACATGTTCAGGCTTCAAACCAATGAGACGCTTCAGACCTGGCTGATAAAGCTGCTTTCAGAAAGGAGGTAAATCACTCACCTCCTCCAGACGTCTCCTCCTCTTCCTCGCTCGGCCTCTCCTTATCTGAGGCTGGAATTAGAAAGCAGAGTGAGTGACACAGTGAACAGCATCAGCTCCTCCTCTTCCTCCGTCCCTCCTGTTCTGTTCCCTCCATCACCGACACGCTCCGGTAAATACTGAGTCTGTCAAAGGGCCACGCGGGGAAACAAAGCTGGTGTGTTTGAACATGTGACGGTGAGTTAGCGTGATCAAACACGGCAACGCTAACAGCAGAGGAATGAATAAATACAGCGAGGGCATCACGTCATGGACATTTATTTAAAGAGCCTCTTTATTTAAACTGTAACACAGAATTCAACCAACTTAGCTTCCAAATCGACGCCTAACTTACGTCTCAAATTTTGTCACGAAAATCTGATTTGTTAGCTACGTTAGCTAACATGTTAGCTCCTGTCCGAACTGATCTTATTTTAGATAATTAAATTAAACTAAAAAGTAAAACTAGGTGTGAAAAAGCATTTTAGTAAACTGGACAAGAAATAAAAGCTAGAAAAACAACAAATATATGATCAAGAACGAACGTCTTAATTAGCAATTACCATATTATACAAAGCTGTAATACTGAATCTAATAAAAACACAAAGCAAACATTCTCAAACAGAAGAAAAACTGAATTAAAATTTTAAAAATGTGAATAAAAGTAAAAGCTAGTGAAAAACTAAAAGCCGTAACCACCTGTATCTGTAGAAAATGGCTGAAATTAGCTAACTTAGCCAGCGAGCTAGCTAGCGCAGTCGCCCAACTTGTCACTTTTAATGTTTGTATTATGCTAAAGTCATAAACACAGAAGGTTTCACATCTTGTGGAGATTTTAGATTTAAGTGGTCACTAAAGAAAGATTAGCGGAGGGCTAACAGGAAGTTAGCGGATGGCTGACAGGAAGTTAGCGTGCACGGCAGGCCAGAGGCACCACGTAGCTCAAACTTTATTATCTACAGCAGTAAAATGTAATATTAGTGCAGCAGTGGTTATTATCCAAAAACATGAGATTTAATTACGACTACTTTTACTTTTCATAACTTCAAGTACATTCTGCTGATAATACTTTTACTTCCACTGTGAAGGATCCTCACACCTGACACAATAAAGTGGACGCCAAAATATAACTTTGCATAACATCAAAATATATTTCAGAATTAATGTCAACGATTGCAAAAACATTTGTAGTTAATTTTATTTACATTTGAAAATACATCTCTAAATACTCTTAAAGTCACAATGAAATGAAAAACGACCTGCTGACCACAATAAGCTTTTAAAATGCCGTTTCAGCGTGACTTTAAATATACATGTGAATAAAAAAGACCTGTTACACTGACACATTCAGATCAATGTAGAAATAATCTTTATCAAAATATAGTTTCTGTGGAAGGCACTGGAGGGCTCTGGAGGCTAGTGGCACATTTTAAATCATCTAATCCAAAGCAGTCAGAATAAAACTTCACATCTTTAAAAAAAACAAACATTTTTGGGACGTTAGAAAAACATCAAATTAGCACAAAGGCAGCAATATTTCCTGTTCAGCCGCCGGGTTACAATAAGTGTTATTCCCTTGTATGTCTCAGAGTAAACAGTCACGTGTACCTGAAGTGTTCAGCGTCAGTCAGAGAGTAAAATAACATTTCACAACTTTAAACTACATGAAGGTGTTTTAAAAGGCAGCAGACAGACTGAAGCTGGACGGCTGGACGCTCCCGTACCTCTAATGTTTAAACGTCAGGACTCTAGCGGCTACAGCACAAAGCTATTTGGTGAAATCCCCCTGTGACATCATGAAAACATCAGTTAAGCTGAGCTGCTGTTCCCTTTGTTGTTATAATAACGGGCAAAAAATTAATAAACACAGTAAAACTTAAATAAGATAAATTAGAATCCCTCATTTGCATATTAAGTTATGGATTCAGACCAGTCAGAGAAGCCAAATCTAAACACTACATGGACGTGTTTATGTGTGAAGCTGCTGTGACGCTGCTGCTGGTCGTCCTGCCTGAGACACAAGACTTCATCAGTGTTCGGAGAGAAGATCCGGACTGTTTTCTGCTCTAAAGCTTGATTATTGATGATGATATAGATTTCTTGAGTGCATCTGAAAGCTCTTAAATATTTAGGATTAAATAAGAAACCATTACGGTTAGTTTGGAGAAAATATTAATATTTATGAATTGAGTCTTATCAGATTTGACACTAAGTGGAGCTGCTGAGAGTCGGGTTCGTCCCTTTGCTGCACGAAAACATGAGACGACGACGCAAATCCACTTGAAACGAGTGCGAAGAGACAAAAGCAGCAGTCAGAGGCTCCAGCAGCTTTAATAACCGACAGCTTCACTGAGTCTGATTGTGGCAGCAATAAAACCATTTTTAAATCACTAAAGTCGTTTTTTAAGTCGGTATTTTAGCAGGAAGCTGTGCAACAAGCAGGGAAACGCACAGCGAGCCGCTCGGCAGGACGTCAGTCACCCCGTCGGGTTCGTCTTCAAACAGAGAGCAGCTCGCTCCTGTGATAGCAGCTCTGATAGTAGAAGTAATAAAATCATGAGTACATCAGTATTTCGTCGTATATTGGTTTCTTTAGCACGAAGCCGTGAAATAAGTGTTGTTGCTGCAAACCGAACCCCGACAGGGTGACGCAGGAGCCCAACCGCAGGGTTTCTGGGTAAACCGACGCACCGACGCTACATGAAGAGATTCTGTTCCTCAGTCCGACTCTGGAGCCGCTGGGAAGAGGTCCTGCCTGGTTTGTCTCCCCGATCCCTCGGTGAAACCTCCTGTACCGACTCTCTCTGGACTCTCCTCCCGACACTCTGTTCTATCGTGGCCATGCAGTCGTCTTTCCCTCTGTCGGCCTGAATGTGGCGGTCGGTCAGTTTTCTGTGAATTAGTGCGGACGAGCGGCTCAAACTGGTCCCAGAGGAAACTGGTTTGTGTGGACGGTCCAGTCTGTGGTCCTGGTCTCAGGTCAGGCCCTGGTCTCAGGTCAGGTCCTGGTCTCAGGCCAGGTCCTGGTCTCAGGTCAGGTCCTGGACATCCAGCAGCATGGCGTCCTGCTTCGTCCTCAGCTGGTCTCGTACCAACAGGTGTGTCACCAGCTCGGAGCTCAGCGCTGCAGGAACCAACGAGGGAGAGATTAGACAGAGAAAGACTGACTGACTGACTGACTGACTGACTGACTGACTGACTGACTGACTGACTGACTGACTGCCCTTTTTTTCTCCACATTTGACCAAAAACAAATGTGTGTGTGTGTGTGTGTGTGTGTGGTTACCGTGTACTTCCTGTTGCAGTGATGCTCTCAGGCTGCTGAGCTGCTGCACTGAACGCTCCTGCAGCTCCCAACGCTCCAGATGTTTCCGCTTGGCAACACAGCTGCTGCCGGCCAGATGCTGCACACACACACACACACACACACACACACACACACACACACACACACCATCAGTAACCTTGCTCCTTGCTGTGGTTGTCTCACCTGTCCTCCCTCTTACCTCCTTCTCCTTCTGCTCTGCCAGCAGTTTGTCTCTCAGCGCCCTCAGAGAGTTCACCACTTCCTGTTTCAGCCCAGCGGCATGGCAACCGTTCCCCCCTGTTCCCATGGAAACCTGAGGGAGATGTGAGGTCAGAGGTCAGAGGTTATCTCAGGAGTTTTACTGCCCAGTTCTGTGAAACAGACAAGCAGCAGCAGCCAATCACTGAGCAGACTTCATGTTTACTGCTGCTCCAACATGGCTGACGCTGCAGTCGTTATCATCTGCACTGACAGGAAATGACCTTTCTGTTGGTTCCCTCCTCCTCGTCCTCGCTGTCGCTGTCGTTGATGAAGCACAGCTGCAGGTTTCTGTGGTTTTGGAGTCTGCAAACAGACAACAAACAGAGTGGACGTGTTTAAATCCACCACAGTTGGTGTTTACTGGAGCTTTGACCTCCTTCTGTTCTGTTTATTCTGATGCTGAAATCCAACCGGGCTCGTAAACGTGGCGTTCAGGCTCTGGTCCAGTTCTGTTCTGTCCTCTGAGCAGCTTCACCTCCACCAGGAGCTTTACTTCTGCTGCTGATCAGTGTTTCTGCTCAGATTTAGCTGGTTTGGTCCTTAAACTGATGTTGGAGCTTCTAACAGGATCAAACAGGCCGCGTTTCTTCTTCTGCTGCTTTAAATGTGTTTCTAACGGGATCAAACAGGCCGCGTTTCTTCTTCTTCTGCTGCTTTAAATGTGTTTCTAACAGGATCAAACAGGCCGCGTTTCTTCTTCTTCTGCTGCTTTAAATGTGTTTCTAACAGGATCAAACAGGACGCGTTTCTTCTTCTTCTGCTGCTTTAAATGTGTTTCTAACAGGATCAAACAGGCCGCGTTTCTTCTTCTTCTGCTGCTTTAAATGTGTTTCTAACAGGATCTTGTGTTATAACGATGAATATCAGGAGTTTGGACAATCAATTAGTACGTAACACCAAACCAATGGACAGATTAATCAGATCAGATCAATCAGATCAATCAGATTATAGATTATCATCTCTTCCTGCTGCATTAACACAGAAACAGATTATTAGCGTGACTTCAGCCGTCGCTCTGTGATGTTACCGTGACGCGACGACAGCGACTCGACACCTCCTGAAGTCTTCCTCCTCTTCCTCCCAGACGTCCCTCCACGCTCCCCCTTCGCCGTCCTCCGTCCTCACCCCCGACCCCCCCTGCAGGGACAGAGACAGCGTGACATGAAGCCGATCTGCCTCAAGTCTGCAGCTTCACATCCAGAGTGATCAGAGGAAGCTGATGAGTGATTCTCTCACAGCCGGGATCTGGTGGATTTACAGCCACAACAAACGTGTTCTCATCCCCTCAGGAATGTAATCAGACCGAGACAGAAAGAAGAAGCGGGCCGGCCGACGGCTTCTGCTTTAAAAGAAGATCAGAATCTGAAATGTTTGTCTGAACACGCTGGATCTGAAACTTAAAGGAGCATTTTGGAGATTTCAGCCTGTCAGAGTTTAGCATCAAAGGTCCCTGAACGTGTCCTGTGACGTCGTTGGTGACCAGGAGGAACTCCAGGCCGGTTAAAGCCACGTCCTCCACCGAGCGTTCACCAAAAACATCCCGTCCACACCAGCAGTGCCTTAGAGAATCAATAAAAACGATTTAAAAGGCTCACGGCAGGCAGCAACTGTGCGTTACATTAACAATGTCCTCTGATTGGTCGGTATCAGTCTGTATAAAGAAGCGTCCTCTGATTGGTCGGTATCAGTCTGTATAAAGAAGCGTCCTCTGATTGGTCGGTATCAGTCTGTGTAAAGAAGCGTCCTCTGATTGGTCGGTATCAGTCTGTATAAAGAAGCGTCCTCTGATTGGTCTGTATCAGTCTGTATAAAGAAGCGTCCTCTGATTGGTCGGTATCAGTCTGTGTAAAGAAGCGTCCTCTGATTGGTCGGTATCAGTCTGTATAAAGAAGCGTCCTCTGATTGGTCTGTATCAGTCTGTATAAAGAAGCGTCCTCTGATTGGTCTGTATCAGTCTGTATAAAGAAGCGTCCTCTGATTGGTCGGTATCAGTCTGTATAAAGAAGCGTCCTCTGATTGGTCTGTATCAGTCTGTGTAAAGAAGCGTCCTCTGATTGGTCGGTATCAGTCTGTAAAGAAGCGTCCTCTGATTGGTCGGTATCAGTCTGTATAAAGAAGCGTCCTCTGATTGGTCGGTATCAGTCTGTATAAAGAAGCGTCCTCTGATTGGTCGGTATCAGTCTGTGTAAAGAAGCGTCCTCTGATTGGTCGGTATCAGTCTATAAAGAAGCGTCCTCTGATTGGTCGGTATCAGTCTGTATAAAGAAGCGTCCTCTGATTGGTCGGTATCAGTCTGTATAAAGAAGCGTCCTCTGATTGGTCGGTATCAGTCTGTGTAAAGAAGCGTCCTCTGATTGGTCGGTATCAGTCTGTAAAGAAGCGTCCTCTGATTGGTCGGTATCAGTCTGTATAAAGAAGCGTCCTCTGATTGGTCTGTATCAGTCTATAAAGAAGCGTCCTCTGATTGGTCGGTATCAGTCTGTAAAGAAGCGTCCTCTGATTGGTCGGTATCAGTCTGTAAAGAAGCGTCCTCTGATTGGTCGGTATCAGTCTGTAAAGAAGCGTCCTCTGATTGGTCGGTATCAGTCTGTAAAGAAGCGTCCTCTGATTGGTCGGTATCAGTCTGTATAAAGAAGCGTCCTCTGATTGGTCGGTATCAGTCTGTATAAAGAAGCGTCCTCTGATTGGTCGGTATCAGTCTGTATAAAGAAGCGTCCTCTGATTGGTCGGTATCAGTCTGTGTAAAGAAGCGTCCTCTGATTGGTCGGTATCAGTCTGTAAAGAAGCGTCCTCTGATTGGTCGGTATCAGTCTGTAAAGAAGCGTCCTCTGATTGGTCGGTATCAGTCTATAAAGAAGCGTCCTCTGATTGGTCGGTATCAGTCTGTGTAAAGAAGCGTCCTCTGATTGGTCGGTATCAGTCTGTAAAGAAGCGTCCTCTGATTGGTCGGTATCAGTCTGTAAACAAGCGTCCTCTGATTGGTCGGTATCAGTCTGTAAACAAGAGTCCTCTGATTGGTCGGTATCAGTCTGTAAACAAGCGTCCTCTGATTGGTCGGTATCAGTCTGTGTAAAGAAGCGTCCTCTGATTGGTCGGTATCAGTCTGTGTAAAGAAGCGTCCTCTGATTGGTCGGTATCAGTCTGTGTAAAGAAGCGTCCTCTGATTGGTCGGTATCAGTCTGTAAAGAAGCGTCCTCTGATTGGTCGGTATCAGTCTGTGTAAAGAAGCGTCCTCTGATTGGTCGGTATCAGTCTGTAAAGAAGCGTCCTCTGATTGGTCGGTATCAGTCCGTATAAAGAAGCGTCCTCTGATTGGTCGGTATCAGTCTATAAAGAAGCGTCCTCTGATTGGTCGGTATCAGTCTGTGTAAAGAAGCGTCCTCTGATTGGTCGGTATCAGTCTGTAAAGAAGCGTCCTCTGATTGGTCGGTATCAGTCTATAAAGAAGCGTCCTCTGATTGGTCGGTATCAGTCTGTAAAGAAGCGTCCTCTGATTGGTCGGTATCAGTCTGTATAAAGAAGCGTCCTCTGATTGGTCGGTATCAGTCTATAAAGAAGTGTCCTCTGATTGGTCGGTATCAGTCTGTATAAAGAAGCGTCCTCTGATTGGTCGGTATCAGTCTGTGTAAAGAAGCGTCCTCTGATTGGTCGGTATCAGTCTGTAAAGAAGCGTCCTCTGATTGGTCGGTATCAGTCTATAAAGAAGCGTCCTCTGATTGGTCGGTATCAGTCTATAAAGAAGCGTCCTCTGATTGGTCGGTATCAGTCTGTAAAGAAGCGTCCTCTGATTGGTCGGTATCAGTCTGTATAAAGAAGCGTCCTCTGATTGGTCGGTATCAGTCTATAAAGAAGCGTCCTCTGATTGGTCGGTATCAGTCTATAAAGAAGCGTCCTCTGATTGGTCGGTATCAGTCTGTAAAGAAGCGTCCTCTGATTGGTCGGTATCAGTCTGTGTAAAGAAGCGTCCTCTGATTGGTCGGTATCAGTCTATAAAGAAGCGTCCTCTGATTGGTCGGTATCAGTCTGTAAAGAAGCGTCCTCTGATTGGTCGGTATCAGTCTATAAAGAAGCGTCCTCTGATTGGTCGGTATCAGTCTATAAAGAAGCGTCCTCTGATTGGTCGGTATCAGTCTATAAAGAAGCGTCCTCTGATTGGTCGGTATCAGTCTATAAAGAAGCGTCCTCTGATTGGTCGGTATCAGTCTATAAAGAAGTGTCCTCTGATTGGTCGGTATCAGTCTGTATAAAGAAGCGTCCTCTGATTGGTCGGTATCAGTCTGTATAAAGAAGCGTCCTCTGATTGGTCGGTATCAGTCTATAAAGAAGCGTCCTCTGATTGGTCGGTATCAGTCTATAAAGAAGCGTCCTCTGATTGGTCGGTATCAGTCTGGCTGACCTTTGACCTTTCCCTCCTCTCCTGCTCCTGTTTCTCCAACTCGGCTATCCGCTGGCTCAGGTCCTCCCAGTGCATGATGGGAAGCTCCTGGTAGTCCAAAGAGGACGCAGCTGCGATGTGATGATGAAGCTGTTTCTCCTCCTCCTCCTCCTCCTCCTCCTTCTCCTCGGCTGTCTCTTTCTCTCCCTCCATCCTCGTCTCTGAAACCAGACAAGTAAAAGAACCTTCAAAACCTTTAGTTAATCCTCCACAGCTGACAGGAAGTCTTCAAAAACACTTTAATGACGTCGTGCTCCACTGAGAAGCTCTGAGGGGAAACAAAGGAGCCTCCGTCACTGACTCCAGGTCGACAGGTGACAGGTGACACTTTTACTACTACCTGCCCGTCACTCACACACCAGGATGTGGACACAGAGGACAGGGGGAGAAACAGGGGAGTGACCCTTTAAATCACATTTAAAGTAGAAAAAACAAAAACACAAAAGATTCAGATTATGAAATTATTACTATAACTGTCTGACAGACAGTTAGATAGTCAGACAGTCAGTCTGTCTGTCTGTCTAACTATCTGTCTGTCTGTCTTTCTGTCTATCTATCTAACTAACTAACTAACTATCTGTCTGTCTGTCTTTCTGTCTATCTATCTAACTAACTAACTAACTATCTGTCTGTCTGTCTGTCTAACTGTCCGTCTGTCTATCTGTCTGTCTGTCTGTCTGTCTAACTGTCCGTCTGTCTATCTGTCTAACTGTCTGACTATCTGTCTAACTGTCTGTCTGTATAACTGTCTGTCTGTCTGTCTGTCTGCCTGTCTGTCCTCCCTCCGGTTGTTTACCAGCAGCGGACACCTCGGAGGCTTCTGCCCGCCTACCAGTCACATCCAGACGGCTCCGGGTCCCTCCGACATGCCGCCGTCCGTCCCCGCGGCCCTGCGGCTCCTCTGGGTGGGCTGAGCGGCGCGGAGCTGAGCGGAGGTTTCTAATCTGGTTAAAACATGAACGGCTGTTTGGTAAAGTGGCCTAAAGTAGTTCCACAGCTTGTGGAGGAAGGCAGGACTTCTCCTCTTCCTCCGTCCGCCCCCCTCCTCCTCCTCTTCCGCTCGCCCCACTTCAGCCTCTCCGCTCCGGCGGAGCTCCGGCAGGCAGCCCGCTGCCTACCGGCCGGTGCCGGTACTGGTTAGTGGTACTAGTGATACTAGTAATACTAGTAATACTAGTAATACTAGTAATACTATATATTATCAGCTGTCTTAGGGGACAAGGTGGAGGAAGATTTATTAGAATAAGAACTTACTATACAGGAAGTGTTTTACAATAAAACTTAAGATGTTAAGATCAAATAATTTAATTGATCACAGCTTGACATGAGGCCAAATAAACCAGCTAGTATTGATCAGTTTAAGGGTCCAGAGCTGAAGTCCTTATTTTAGAACTGTGTGGCTGAATTATTAGAATATCTTTAACGCTCAAATATTATATTTTATCCCAGTGTGATGGTTTTCAAATACAGCTCCACCAATAGTTAATCAATATGTCCTATTGCACTCTATATTAATAAGATCTCAACATGTTAATAACCAATAATGAATCAATACAAATATAATAGAATAAAGTAAAATAACCAATTATTTATCAATATATCATCTATACACATTATCAATACGGTGAGAGATTATTAATATAACCAATATTTAATCAATAAATATAGAGGGACAGAAAGACAAACCAGATTTATAGCAATAAAAATGAAGCCTTAATTAAAAAAACATTAGAAAAATGAACGATATATTAGAATAAAAGTAAATAAAAATAAATATTTAAGAAAATAGATGGC
This sequence comes from Pempheris klunzingeri, assembly GCF_042242105.1. Lineage (NCBI taxonomy): Eukaryota > Metazoa > Chordata > Actinopteri > Acropomatiformes > Pempheridae > Pempheris > Pempheris klunzingeri. The sequence goes on from NC_092025.1 coordinate 24,843,382, forward strand.
AATACCACACAGTAATAATATATTATAATTTTAATACGTAATATTACTAATATTTTTTAAATATGAGGGGAAAAATAAATATATATAAATATATAATTCATTGAATCATTAGAAGCTGTCACTTCTGTCCAGGAAATATCAATTTACATTTAATTAAACTAAACAAACAATAACTTTCTATGAGAAGATTACTGAGATAATACAAAACTAATTCTGTAACTTCTGTGAATATTTATTTTTACTAATGAAGCACTTTTCAAAATAAAAGTGAGTAAAAGAAAACAATTAGAACAAATTACAAGAATAAAAGCAACATATAGCAGAGTTTTATTGGGGCAGAGGTCACAGTGAAAAGTGTGTTAACGTCCACAGAAATAAAAATAAACTATTAAATTAAAATATAAAATATTATTTAAAAGTTTCTGCTCCACTTCCTCCTCCTGCCTGCAGTTCCCCTGCCGGCCGGCCGGCGGCGCTGTTTCCTCAGTGGCTCAGCTCCTCTATTTGGTGAAGGACTATGTTGTAAAAATCTTTCTAACTGTTATTTTCCGCCGCTGCTGGGGCTCCTCTGGGGGGCTTCTCGGTGGGTTTCGGGGGTCCGTGTGACCGACGCCCCCCGCGGACAGCGTGGCCGGGCCGGGCGGGCCTGTTCGGGGCAGCAGCTCAGCGGTTTTCTGCTCTGACTGGAGGTTTTTCACTGCAAACCAAGTTAGCTCAACAGCTAATCCCAAAAGTCGCGTCACCTGCGCGGACTCCAATTAAAAGTTCCGCGGCGGCTCCGGAGCAGCCGGCGGACTTTTGACCGTTTCTGCGCACTAAACTTCGGCTGTGAGTGTTTTTGCGCGCTTTATCTCGCTTTTCCCGCAGCCATTAAATTGGAGGCAGCAGCAAGTGGAGCGTAGCAGCGGGTCATAAGTGACGGTGTGACCCGCAGCACCACACGGACACGGGGCTTTTCTGAGGGAAATGCGGTAAGAGAGGACACAGCTTCGGTGTTCAGCCCGCTGACTCGGCGGCTCTGGGTTTGCTGCTCGTGAGGCCTGCGGGTCGGGCTTCGACCGGGCTTGAGTAGAACCCGGCGCCGCCGTCGGTAGGTCGTAGGCCGGCAGACGGCGCTGCCACCGCCGGGCCTGCGGAGCGAGGTATGGAACGGATGGAAGTGGACCAGTGCGCAGGCGCAGCTGGCGGGGCAGGAGGCGGGGCTCTCCGGAGGTCGAACAGCGCCCCCATGATCACTAGTGTCAGGTTAGTGGTATTACAGCCACATGTGCAACACAGAATTCCATTCAAAAAACAATCAATTTATATTTGCCTTGTGATTGGGAGCCATTCACATCTCACTGAAGACAGTTTCTTTATATGTACGGGTCACTCTTTAATTCGGCATACTTTTGATACACCAAGTAGTACTTAGTAAAATAAAATCTAAACTTTAGTTAATTTTTGCCCCGTGTTCTCTATAGTCTTCCCTTGATATCAAGAAGTCCTGAAACAGTAGAAATTTTAGTGAAGTTCTGTGTGTATCAATGAACAATTGTAAAATTAAATATAGGCTACATGGTAAAAGACAAAATGGTTATGAGGAGAAAGGCTGACTTGTTTTGTTGCTGTCAGGAACTTGAATTGAGGTCTAACAGTGCAGCTGTGTATTTAGCAGTGGTGGATCTCAGTACAGTAACTTAAAAAAGTAAATGTACTTGAGGTGTTTGTACAGCTGAGGAGTTGACATGTGTTATTATTAATCTTGATGTGTCTCTCTCTCAGTGACGGGATGACGGTGTTCAGTCCCGTGTCCTCGGCTCGGTACCGACGCAGTAGCGTGTCCATCAACCCCAGCTGCCCGTCACAGGTCAGTGGTTAACAGTGACGATGCATTCACTGTCTGCTTCAGTCTCCCGTCAACAACCGTCGTTTCTTTGTCTCCTTCAGCTCGTCCCTCTCTCTCCTTTCTCTCTGACCGGAGACAGACTGGACCAGAAGAGGCAGGTGAGGACAGACGTCAGAAAACAGAATCAAAACAGGCTGCAAATGAACCTGGGAGTGTTTAGATTGCGTTCACACTGAATCCAGTTTAGACTGTTCATGCCCAATCGAGATCAGAGGGTTTAGACTGAATCCAGATCAGATAGTTCAGAGTGAAATCGGATTAAGAGTGTTTGGAGTTACTCCAGATGATAAAGATGCATCTAGATCAAAGGATTTTGACGAATCCATATTACAGAATGAATCCAGATCACAATATCACTCTGATCTAAATGGGTTTGGACTATTCAGAGTGAATCCAGATCAGAGGCTGTATACTGGATCCAAATGAAGCGTGACGGAGGGTTTGGACTGAATTATTCGGACTGAATCCAGATCACATGGGCCAGAGTGAACATTTGTCAGAGGGTTCAAATGGAATCCAGATTACAAGATTTAGAATGAATCCAGATCACAGGGTTCAAATCGTATTGCTCAGACTGAATCCTGTGTGTGTGTGTGCAGGAGGAGAACATGGAGATGATGCTCAGAGGAAACCTTCACAGACTGAGGTACCACAGCAACACTCACTGCTCAGCTGTCTGAGGACTGGACCAAGAGAGATTAACTGTCTGTCTCTCTGTTTCTCCCTCTCCCTCTCTCTCTCTCCCCCTCTCCCTGTCTCTCTCTCCCCCAGTGCTTCCAGTCTGATCCCAGTTCCTCCGGTCAGTCAGTGGCACGATCACACACCAGTGGTGAGAATCTCTCTTATTTTGATGGTTTGTGTTTGTGGCTCCTCCCAGTTTGCACCGCTAAGGCTCATGGGTAATGTAGTGTGTAGAGCACCCATCAATGGGCTCACTCTGAGTTAATGATCTGGATTATTAAGGTTCAGACTGTTCAGTATAACATCAGAGAATTTTAACTAAATCTAGATCAGAGGGTTTAGAGTGAATCCAAGTGAAATCATTACCTGATTTAGATGAGACCATTAAAACTAATTTCAGACTAAAGGGTTTAGCCTGAATCAGGTCAGATTATTTATTTGAATCCAGATCAGACTGACTGACTGTTCAGTGTAAATTCAAATAAGGGAATTTTGACTGAGTTTAGAGTGAATCCAGATCAGAGGGTTTAGAGTTCACATCACACAGTTTGAAGTGGAGTCTGGATTTGGATCAAACTAAATCCAGATTAGCGGGTTCAGAATTGAACATTTGTCATATTTGGCTTCCTCAGTGGTTCCAGTCACAGGACAGCGGCGTCACGCCGAACTCCTCGCCGAGTCCCACCAGGAGGTTCAGGTACACAAAACTGAAGCAACATCTTTATTCTGGTTTGACTCTGAACTCAGACTGAATCAGTCTGTTGTTTGTCCGACAGACCAGCAGTCAGTGCCACTGTGAGATGGCCTGCGTTAACTCCCCTCAAGAGGAAAGGTAACTCACCTGTGTGTGTGTGTGTGTGTGTGTGTGTGTGTGTGTGTGTGTGTGTGTGCGCGTGTGTGTGTGCGCGTGTGTGTGTGTGTGTGTGTGTGTGCATAAATGCTGTATTGGGCGTGAACTCACCCTTTAAAACACCAAAGTCACAGAACAACACAAACTGACCAACCAGCCGCTCCTGTGTCCTGTTCTCTAAAATCCCTGTTTTAGTGAATGTAGTCTGGTGTGTGTGCTGTTTGTGGTTAAACCAAAAGGATCTTCCAGGTCTCTCTCTGTAGGGATCCTTTCCATGATGCTGTCACACACTTAGAATAACACTCTGAGCCTGTCAGTGGATCAAACAAGCTCTTTTAGTGGACCTACTGTGATCAGGTGCAGTTGTCCCAAAGGATCACGTTGCAGCCATTGCAGCCCGTTTGGTGTCTGCTGGCTGAGGTGATCTACTGGACCAGTTCCAACACTTTTACTACCTACCAGTCACTCACACACCAGGATGAGGACACAGAGGGGGAGAAACAGTAGAATTATCCTGTAATATATAAATACAGATTATAAAAGATTTGAAACAAGTTTGAATTCAGCCAAAGTTTTCCACCAGTGAGAACTGAAACTTTTTGTAGGATTTGTTTAAAAAGAAGAAGAAACAGCAGCGTGTTCTTTTCAAGCTTTAGTAACTTTAGTTTATCTGTTAACTCACTTTGTTTTAATAACTATTAACTATAAGATACATTTTCAGATTACTGCATTTATTTATGTTTCCACCTGTGACGCCTGTTTGTCTCTCAGGAGGGGTGGAGTCTGACGGACCCCCAAAGAAGCTTTTTGTTGCCGGGGTAACAGACCCCACCCACCGCAGCAGCTACACGGTCAGGTGAGCGTCACCTGGAGCACAAGTCACTCACATTAGTGTCCGTTTCCATATGAAGGATGATTAACAGAGCCCGTTCTTCCTCCCTCCTCCTCCTCCTCAGCGTCTCTCAGTCGGCGGCCGACTCCCCCCCAGCAGGAGGCGTCAGCCCTCAGTCCAGCCCCCTCTCTCTCTCCCCTCCCCCGTCCTTCACCTCCCACCAGCACCCCGGACACTAAGACCCACCTCGCCCCCGTCCCCGCCCACCGTCAGGCCCCCGCGGAGAAGACCGACCACCAGCAGCTCCCAAAACCCGGAGGAGCGTCGACCCCCACCGCACCGCATTTCTGCTCCAATCATCCGCCAGCATCGCTCTAAGCCCCGCCTCTTCCTGCGACCGCATTGGACGGACAGAAGAGTCACAGGAAGTGGTTTCCTGCTCTCTGGGTGGACTGAGAAAACTCTTCTCATCCACTCCCCAGATATTTAGCCGAAGGCTCGGCTCATCAGGACGGTTCATCATCACTAAACACCTGAGGACACACTGGCTGTGCCTCCGGACGTAACGCTGGAGTTAAAGCATGGACGTGCAGAGAAGGGAGTTATGGGTAACTGTAGGAGTCACTTGTCTGCTTCTGTGGTGGATTAAAATCTGTGGGATGCAGCTCCAATGTGACCGATCAGTCACTGCTGTGCATGAACATCTTTGTGGAGGAGTTCCACTGAGTTCTTCAGTTGTAATCGAGCCGCCGTCGCCGTCGATCACTATCATCGTCTCTTCAGAGGAACCAAAGCGCTTCAGGAACATTCGGTTCCACCGTCGGTGACCCGGTCGGCACCTCCAGGAGCCAGACCAAGACTCTGGGTTCGTCCTGTTGGGAGCCGAGTGTGTAAACTCACTGCAGAACGTCTCATGGGAGACGTCTGAGACCGTCAAATCTGTAGTCGACAAAACAGAAAACGTGAATATCTAAAGTAACCCTGTAGAGGGGGGGTAAAGCTTTTGTAATGCCAAAACTTGTAGTGAAGTATTTTTGTCACATTTCTGAGCCCAGACCGGCTAAACCAGACTAACAGAAGATTCGGCCGCCGCACAAAGTTCCCGTCATCGAAGCCGAAGACGTTTGTGTTTTAACCAAATGTTTTAGTCAGAAATAGGAGTCAGGACGGGAAACCGGTTTCTGGTGGTAGGAGTGCGAAGACCTCGAGGTCTGTCTGTTAATAGTGTATCTATATGTGAATATTTCCAGCCGGAGCTGCTGGTTCGTGCTCACTGTCCTCCAGCCTGCAGGGTTTGATTGTACATATTGAATCTGCAGGAAGCGGCCGAGCTTCTTCCCTCCTGAAGCTGCGTTCACACCATCTCCACTTCCTGCTTCACCTTCTCCACTTCCTGCTTCACCTTCTCCACTTCCTGCTCCACCTTCTCTCTGACTGGAGGCACATCATCATCATTCTTCTTCTTCTCTCTGCACGGAACCATTCGATCACTTTTCTCCAGTAGTAACTCTTGTTCTGAGGAAGGTTTTCAGACAGATCTTCTTCTTCTTAACGCCTCTGGATTCTTTCTTTACTGCTCTTCAGACGAGCCCCCAGTGTCAGTCAGCAGAGGGCTGGACCGTGATTCTGTATCATCACTTATTAATGACCGTGATGGTTTGAACCTGATTCTGCATCAGCTGGAATTAGAAACTAACTTGTTTAATGTGCAGCAGTGAACGTCGTTAATATGATGATGATGATGAAGATGATGAAGATATCGCCCAGCCCTCAGTGGTCCAGTTAACATTAGAATGGTTTTATTCCAAAATCTGTAGAGCTCCTAAGAGGTGAAGGACGTGATCAATTTCTGGCACGCACAAGAACCAACAACACTATTGATCGCTCTCCAGAACTATCTGTCAAACCCCCATGTGGTGATCACATGATGATCGCTAATGTAACGGGGTCGGGGCTCAGAGGCGGTAACGGGGCGTGGGGGGGGGGGTGATTGTTGAGAAATGAGCTGCAGTTCTGCTTCCAACTTTTTGCACTTTGACAGTTTTGTACAGTTTTGTATTCTCGCTCATCGTCGTGCCTCGACATGCCGTCACGGTCGGCTGGTTTTCATTCAGACGTGTTTCAGAGCGGCCGGCCTGACGGACACACGCTCTCTTCTCCGAATGTTTCTTAGTGACGTCGTACTGTCTCGACTTCGCGTTAAGAAATGCTCGTTGTGTTTCGCTGCTTTATTTCCTGACTCATCACGTCTCAGAGAGTCCGTCTGTCCTGCTTCAGCCCGGCCGGAAATATCTCAGAATCAGTCTGCACTGTTATTTTCTTCTACTAAACACGAGTTAAAACGTGTAAATACAAACAAAGTCACAGCAGAACGCACGTTCATTTACCTGTAAACTCAGTGAACTTGGATGTCTCAGTTCTCTTTCACTGTCATCTGTTTCCAGAGGCAGGTTGGTTAGGTTTAGGCAGCTAAACTAGCTGGTTAGGTTTAGGAAAAGATGGTTAAGATAATACAAATATAAAAAGCAGGTACATGAAACACAAAATATCTTTAAGGTGCAAATAACATCTGCCCTTAAAAAAATATCACGCCCAGCGAAGTAAAGTGTTTCTGTAGCCGTCACGGCTGCATTGCATTGTGGGATATTGATACCAGTGATGTCAGACCAACAAACTGTAGCAGGCAAACGTACGGTGTTTTTACAGGTTAATTATTTACTGAGCTGAATTTTCATTAAAAGAAGAAAAAGCTCGGCCCACAGTAGATTAATAATCTGACAGTTTTGTAGTTAGTTACAGAAATATTCCAAAATATAGCAGATTTAACGTCATATCAGACTTTTTTAGTTTTCATATCGTCATTCGATATTTGTCTTTAACATCTTAAGTGTCTTAAGATATTTAAAAATAATCACATTTTAACATTTTGCTGTTTTTTACAGAACCGAACTTCATATTTTCAGCATCATGTTGAATATTTACAGTAAATATCGGAACATAATTCCAAGAATATCATTTAGTTCATAACAGCCTTCATCAGTCGTTTTATTTTGCTGTTTCACCATCAGAGCGGGTTTTGTTTCTGTGTGATCGACTTAAAAATGGCTTCTGTGTGTTAAAATCATTTTAATAAGCTTTTGGAGACGACTTGTTTTCTACCAATGAAATAAAAAGAAGCAGGACGGACTCTCTCTGAGGCGACGCGCTGCCAAATTCATCCAGCTGTACAGACGCACTGTAGCTTTAAGAGCGTTTTCTCTTTCTCGTTTTTAACTTTGCACATCTCATACTGTCTGAAGAGAGAAACCGATCTGATGGATCAACACGTCAGTCGTTTGCTGCTCCAACGATTTTCAGCTTCAGAAGAATGTTTTAAAGCCAAAAAAAAAGAAAGAAAGAAGAGGAACGTTAGTGTTCACCAGTGTTTCTGTCGCTTTCCTCTCGCTTGGTTTTCTTTAAATGTCGTCTGAAGCGTCTCAAAACATCCAATAATGATCTGTTTCTTTTCTTCTGATGCACATTTCCAGCCTGACTGGAGATTTTCCTCATCTCCTGTATCTGTTTTTAAAAGTTTGATACGATATCCTGACGCTGATGACGTCCTGCTGTGTTTAAGTTGGTTTAAACACCGATAAGTTAACTGGTTTAAACCTCCAGTCAGGCTGAACTACGTTATTTTAATTGTTTTATGTTAAACTTTCTGTTGTTTTCTTCACACGATGCCAGTGATTCTTTAATTAGTCCTTAAAAAGGTTCTTGAATCGATGTGCCGAGTGTCTGAGACAGAAGTCTGAGCACCGAGCGAATAATCAAAGGTTTTTCAGTATTAAAGCGACGTTTCACTCTGGGGGAAAAACGCCGCGATTTCTCAGCACAAAAATCAAACACTGAAAATGACCCTTCCAGCGACCCGTAGTCCACCTGGTTCGGTCCTGATCGGTCCTGATCGGTTCTACAGGAGCCCAGAGAGGACAAACGAATCAGTTTGCTCACCTGTGATCACATGACCACAAGCGCACACGTGGGTCACATGGTTGAAAGCTCTGGGAAAAAGTCAAAACTTGGTCCTTCAGTTGAAATACTTTTTTTTTTTAATTTCTGTTTCCAAAGTCAAGAAAGATCTTAAACTCTTAATTTAGTTTTCACGATCAGAAAGTGATTTCATGATCTAATCAATCAAAATGTTCGTTTTCTTTCTTTGTGACATAAAAACTAAATATCTTTGGACTTGACGGGTGTTTTTACCGTTTTCAGACATTTTTTCGCCAAATAATGAAGCTAATTAAGAATAAAAGTCAAAGAAAAAGATTTATTACTGTTTTATTATTTTTAGAGCTGAAACCATTTATTGGTTTCTTGGATGACAGAAAGTTAATCAGCAGTAATTAATGCGATCTGTTTGTCGTTATTAAGTAATTGCAGATTAATCAATAGTCAAAATAATTATCTTAATGTAAAAAGTTTGGTTGGTCGTAACCATGGCAGCGAGCAACTGTTCGAGAAAGAAATTAAAGTCACAATATTCATAAGAAAAAAAAGAATATTCTCAGATTAAAGTGGTAAATATACGAGAAAAATTATAACTTTTCTTTGTCACTGAGGCTTTTACGCCAGCAGTGGACGACCTTATATTAATTATCTAAACTATTATTTTCCAATCACATTTGACATCTCCCACTGAAATCTCATTGAAGACATCCATCCTCCTCTCAAATCCTAAAATAAAAAAATGTAAAAATAAAATAAAATCTTATTTTTTAAACCTACAGTGGTACGACGTCTTCATTTACAACAAAATCTTGACTTACTGGTGAGTTTAGTATCACGAGAAAACAAAAAAGGGAAAATACCCGGCGCCCCTCGGAGAACTAAAGGTTCCACCAAAAAGTTTAAAAACTTCCCAGTTTTAATGCTAAGCTAAGCTAGTAGCTAGTTAGCTAAGCTAGTTAGCTAACTCTTCACCACAAATGAGATGAATCTTTTTTTCTGCATCAACTTTATCTCATCTACTTTCACCAAGAAAAGTTTGATCATCTAAAGACTTAAAACTTTGTGAAGCGAAAAACAATCAATTAACTTTTTTTTGTTTTCCCCAAAAAATCCAATTATTTCACTGAATTCTGTCATTTGTTGAGTAAAAACGTGAATTGTTTTTTTTATTCAATGTTTTTGGGTCAAGCGTTGATTTTAAAGAAGTGCTGACGAACGAACCAGAGTGAGTGACTTTAAAAAGGGCTGCTGGAGTTTATCGGAGACGACAAAGGGAACTAAAAGCACATCTGAAAACATCATTCACAAGTATTTTCAAAGTGTAAATAGCTTTTCTTTCTTTTCCTTTTGGACAAATTCTCTACGTAAAGACAAATGAGATGATGTATTTTTATGCAACTGTAAAATAAAAGTCTATATTCAAGTGTTCATTCCCTCCTGACGGCTGTAAAAACGACGCAGAATGACCTTTTAGTTTTTAGTGGAAACGATTCATCTACACACTATAAATATATATTATATTGTATATGAAACTATCAATAAAAGAAAATCTGTATCATATCAGAAAATGTGTTTGGGTTTTTTTCTTTAACTTCTTGAATCTTTTTCTTTCTAAATATTTATGCCATCAGATTACAAACTGTAATATATAATATATTTAATTAGATGATTCACAGAAAACTAATCGGCAGCAGTTTCCATTATCAATCACAATGTTTAAAATATTTGCTGGTTAAATTTTCTGTTTTCTTTCTTTGTAAATGACAAAAAAAACTAAATATCAGACATTTTTAGGCCAAATAATGAAGCTGTTATTAAAAAAAGGATGAATTAATAATAGTCAAAGAAAAATGTCAAATGTCAAATAATAATAATAATAAATCAGTTAATTAGCACAAAAGATGAAGAAAAAGTGGAAGTCAAAGACTAAGTTTCCAATTAGATAAATTAATTCCATCTTCACAGTAAATTATAATAATTAAAACAGTCTAAACAGAGCAGCGACGTGGAACCTTATTTCTTTAACGGCGAGAGACAAATAATTTTATGATCCTGTTTTAAATTATAATTAAGGAAGTTAAAGTCTCAGTTTGTGGTAAAACTGTAGTAAACTGAATTAATAGCCTGTGAAAATAACCAGTGGTGCTAAAGCCGTGATGTGTGCCACCAGACTCCATTGACAAAAACAGCAATTTAACTTGACAGAAAACGGGAGATGCTGGTCTCTCGCTGCCTCGATCCCTTAGTTTGTTTGGGCTGTTGTGTGACGTTTTTGTCTTAAAGAGATACTTTGGGTCTGAACTAATGAGTTAAAACACTAAAGTCACAGCAGCTAGACTGTGAACACTCCTGTGTTCTGTGTGGTTAAATTAAGACTTTTATCAATGGAGTCTGGTGTCTTTGAAGAGAACGACACAACAGCTGTTTGTGGTCAGTTTAAAAGATTTTACAAGTCAGAAAAGTCTCAGTTTGTGGTAAAACCGCTGATATCAGACTGTGAAGATACGTCCTCAGAGAGTCATCACACCCAGACGTGTCATGGCGTCCAGCTAGACACAGCAGGTCAGATAACTGTACATTAGCGTAGCATAGTTAGCTCGCTAGCTAGCAGGTTTGACACCAAACTAAATGGTTCTTTACTATCTTCTCCACAAACTGAGACTTTACCGACTCTAAAATCATCTTTTAAACAGACAAACATCATGTGAGAGATTCAGGGAACGATTCAAACAGGATCGAAACAAGACAAGACAAGAAAACTGTTCTGAGTTCAGTTTTTTTAATTAACATAATCCAAACTGTTTTTACATCATCGCTGATCCATAAAATGTTCAAAGTCAAAAAACAAGATGTTCTAAGTTGCGGCAGCTGCAAACATGATCTCCAGCGTTCAGACGGGTTAAAGCCTGCTGACGGCTCAGGGTTTTATTCTGTCGTCAGTCCGTCACCAGAAACTGTTCAAACACGTCAGCGCTCGTCCCGCCGCCACAAACACTCACTCAGGATTCATCCACCGCTGAAAATAGTCCCAACAAAACGCACCGTTTCCTGTTTGTTGTGTAAAAACTACGGTGAGCAGCTGTTTTAAATGTGAAACTAAACATCTGTGAGGTGTTTTTACAGATTTAACAGACAGGAAGTCAGACAGGAAGTCAGACCAACCATCGATGTCTTCGGTCTGAACATGACGATCAATCACAGGAGAATTTATGTCTTCAATCTCAGATATTCATGTTTCTATAAGTGGTCAATTTAGAGGAAAAAAATCAACTTCATCACGACATAAAAATATACTTTCCAGTCACATTTAACAACAAACAAGTGATTTTAGCCAAGAAAACAATTTTTTTTAATGAATATTTGCATGTTTTTTTATGAATTTGTGAGTTTTTTCCCATAAATTCACCACTTTAGTCTCACAGGAGTTTTTTTTCCTCATGAATTTTTACAACAATCTTGAGAAAACTGAAAAAGTTTCACTGATTCATTAAAACCAATCAATTACACAGAGTCCTGGTCGACTCGGGGGGGATATTTCTTGACAAACCGCCCCCTTGAGTTCATTATTTGTTAGTTTCATGAACGTATTTTGTTCCCTCCATCTGTCGCTCTGTGGATTTAACAGTTTTTTAAACTGCGCTCGTCTCCAGGCGACAGACGTGAAGCACGTTAACTCGTTAATCTGACTTTGCACTAATGATCCTCAACAGAGATCATTAACTCCACATTATCCTTCACAGGACGTAAAAACTTTAGCGATTCTTTTGGTCTGATTCCTAAAACTGAAGTCTTCAAACGGAAACTAAAACATAATTCACAATCAACACCTGACCTGAAGTTCATCCGCCAACATTTCTGTGAAGAAATACTGAGATTATTGTTTGAGGGAGGTCAAGGTAAATTTGGGATTAAATCTCGTTTGGGACGTCATAATCTCAGAATATTCAGGTTTTCTCTTGTAAATTTCAGACCTAAAATATCACAGAATATTTAACTGTTTTTCTTGCTAATTTACGACTTTAATCTTTTTTTTTTTTTTACTCAGATTACTTTCATGTAATCTTTTTTACTTTAATCTCAGAAAAAATATCCAAGTTTTTTCTTGTAAATTTCTGAATTTTCTGTCTCTCATCTCAGAAAAGATCCGGTTTATTGATCAGACTTCCTAAATGTTACACACACTATTAGCCCCCTCACCATCACCCATATTCTTCTGTTTGATGTCCACAGTGGCTCTCAGACTGCTTTTACTTTCTAAATCAAAATGTTTTAGTCTAAAGTGACGTTTCTTTTTGATGAGGATTATGAGGAAGTGTTGGCTGATGAGCGTCAGGCTGACAGGAGAGTAACAGAGGGAGAGACGGAGTAAAAAAATAAAAATATACAGGACTGGGAGGCGGCTCGATGCTGGCTGGTGTTTCAGCGGGACAGGAGGGGGAGGTCACTGGAGTTCATGATGAGGCTGGAGTCCAGGTTCAGGCTCTCTGAGGAAACAGGAGACAGGTCAAAGGTCAAGAGTGAAGCTCTTCAAAACAACATCGACAAAGTTACAGGACAGCGTGAGCGAGGAAGATCGATCTTCTTCTTCTTCATGTCCCTAAAATGTGTCCAACCTCAGCTAGAAGGTTCCAGAAGTCACTAAAGCAGAATGAGTGAGAAAAGACTTCAGACTGGAGAAACATGGAGAAAATCCAGGAATCAGACATGTTGTTCATCAGAGGAGACTAAAGAAAGACAGAGAACATGTTGATCCAGAACAACAGTGGATCTAAAGATCTGTGACCCTCCAGAGGAGATCTGAACTGTTTCAGGTTCTACTTTCTGAGCGACGGAGATCTGACAGAACAGAAAGTTTTCCTCAGAGCCTCCACTGAACACATCAGATCTGAGTGGAGTGATGAGGAGGCTGTAGCCTTCCTCCTTAAACTCACTCTGACCGGAGCTACTTCATCAGCACTGCCGATGAGGAACATAAAGAGATGAAGGAGACCAGACGGAGAGGAGGATCGTTCACAGGAGCTACATCTCGTCTCCTGTCCACCTTCTCCGTGTCTCCTGCGGCGCCACGACTCACTGACCTTGGTCAAAGTTGAGCTTCTTGCTGGAGGAGCCGTCGCCGAGTCCTTCGATGTCGACCAGGTCACTGTTGACGTCCGAGTCGTTCAGAGCGCTGAGCGTCACGTCTGCAGGGAGGAGGGCAGAGGGGTCTTCATCATCATCATCATCATCATCACCACCATCACCATCACCTTCATCATCATCACCACCACCACCACGACCTTCATCACCATCATCATCACCATCATCACCACCATGACCTTCATCATCATCACCATCATGACCTTCATCATCATCACCATCACCATCATCATCATGACCTTCATCATCACCACCACCATGACCTTCATCACCATCATCATCATCATCACCACCACCACCACCATCACCATGACCTTCATCATCACCACCACCATGACCTTCATCACCATCATCATCACCATCATCACCACCATGACCTTCATCATCATCACCATCATGACCTTCATCATCATCACCATCACCATCATCATCATCATGACCTTCATCATCATCACCACCATCACCATCATCACAATCGTCATCACCACCACCACCACCATCATCACCACCATCACCATCATCAACAGCATCATCATCATCATCATCATCATCATCATCATCATCACCACGTCCAAGTCACTTCCTGTTGTTTCTCACCTGCCGTCTTCTGTTTCTTGATGGGCGGGGCCAGGGAGGGGCTGTTCTGCATGCCCGTTGCCACGACAACCTGCGAGGCCGGCACAGCGATCATGGCGGGGGCGGCGGGGGCCGGCGTCATGGCGACGGCGGCTTTCTTAACGGTCTTCTTCGGGGACTCGGAGGAAATGGGGACCCTGCTGTCCTCATACAGCTTCCTCTTCACCGTGCTCTTGATCTGAGCGCTGAGGACGGAGACACAGACATGAAGCCAGTTAGCTTAGCTTAGCCTAGCTTAGCATAAAGACTGGCAGCTAGCCTGACTCTGTCCCCCTCCCAACACGCCGTCTTCCTCGTAAATTTACGACTTTGATCGCAGAGAATATCTCGTTTTTCTGGGTAATTTACAACATTAATGTCTGAGAATATCTGAGTTTTTTCTCATAAATTCAATCAATCAGTTTGTTCATAAAATAGAAGTCACATGTTCACCAGCAAACATCGGAGGTGTTGTTTCCCTTGGACAGAGTTGTTTCCACTCTTGTTATGCTAAGCTAAGCTAACTGGACGCTGTGAGAGGATGAGGATGTGACTCTGCTAGAAAGAGATGAAGAGGAGACTTTTTACCTTTCAGTGTTTTTTAAGGAGTAAAAACTCTTTTGCCAATTAGCACGAAAAGTGACTTTATAATCTCTATAATCTTTTTCTCGTAAAGTCGTGAGTACGGTCTCAGAGAATATCAGTTTTCTCTTAAAACAATGAGTTGTTTTCACACCTTATTTTTTACACTTTTGCCAATTTAGCATGAAAAACACCTCTGACTTTTTGAAAACAACCAAATCCTGGAAATCTGCCAGGACTTAAATCTGTTAATTTAACTAACAGATTAAAAATAAGGGGTTCAGTGAGTACGATGGAATGAGCCGTTACGATCAATCCTCTGAATCTGTCTTTAATATTATTTTCAAGGTCAAATGAGGTAAAAATGTTGCTGCCAGATTTTAGATTATTGTGCAAACATCAGAAATAGGTGTTCGTCATGAGTTTTCTGCATCGATTATTATTTAAAAAACAAACTACCATGAAAAGCACTCCCTCATTGATCGGTGGTGAATGTTACAAATTGAAGCCAGTTTCCAGTTTTATTAAAACATGTTTTACACCTTTTAGCATTAAAAAGAAACCCTTCAGAATGACATCATGAATAACAGGTGAACTGCCCCTTTAGCACACTTACACCGTGCGCTCCTTGATCACAGTGCTGATGTTGTTCAGGTCGTCTCCAAACCGACGAACCGCCAGACGCAGCATCTCGATCTCCGTCTCCGTCCATTTGGCTCTGAGGACGAACACAACGACTCGATCAATTGGTTCGATCGATTAACTTTGGCTGATTATTATTATTATTATCATTTACAACAGGAAAGAAGAGCGTTCTTCTTCTTCAGCTTCTTCATTGGTCAACATAAACCCAGAGTCCAGTTTATTAGGAACACCAAGAGCAGTGAGTCCTCCTCCATGAAGCTTAAGATGATATTATTTTCATCATTATTGTTCAGCTCGTTCAAATCAATCAATAAATATGTGTGTGTGTGTGTGTGTGTGTGTGTGTGTGTGTGTGTGTGTGTGTCTCACCCTGCAGGGCTGGAGTCTGACACCGGGTGCAGCTGCATGGTCAGCTCTCCCAGCTTGGTGAAAGCAGCTCCAGCTGCTGAGAAAATCTCCCCCACCTGCACCGAAGAGGATCATGACTATTAGAGTCAGCACTTAATAAAACACGAGTCCTGTACTGAAGCTCATCCACCAAACAGCCCTTTTAAAATAACTGAACATCATTAAGAAGAGGGTTCACGCCACTGCAGGCTAGTACATCCAGTGATCAGTAAAGTTTGGATTTCTATGTTAACTTTACATGTTTGACACTTTATTAGACGCCGAATCAACTATGATGTGGTATTTATGTAGGAGGGAAAAGCTGAAGCACTTCTCATCGACTCTTTATTTGGGCTGTACACAAAAGCATAGAATTAACAGTTTTTTGAGTGGAGTTTTGTGTGCGCTGCGTGACCTGATTTGGCTTTGATGCACACTTCCGTGCTCCATTGGGAGAGTCTCCTGTGAGCAGGTGAGAACTTACCTTTGCAGAGGCGGACGTCATGTCTCTGAAGGAGTCGGAGCTCTTTACTTTAAACTTGTTCTTCAGTCAAAACAACACGAAGAGACCCAGCTAGCTGCTAGCTAAAGTTAGCTTCTGTAACGTTAGCTAGCTCGCTGTTGTTAGCGGGCTTCCATAGAGACCTCGGAGGATTTCTAAAGAAAACGCAGGTGTTTGTGAGTGAAGATCAGACGCTGCGAGTCAATTCTGAATTATTTAAATTTTACATAATTAGAAGAAAAAATATAAATATCGCACAACAAAAGGAAGACAGGATAAAGGGAATGTTGCGCGACTTTGGAGCTTGAACGCCATTGGTCAGCCTAACAGGAAGGGGCGGGGCGTGCTGCGTAGTGATTTTCATTGGTCGCTGCGTTGCGTGACACGATATATGTCGGAATTCCCCGAATAAAACCGAGTGATGCGGATCAGCTGACTGCGAGGCGCTTCGTCCTTCCATGGATCATTTCTCGGTTTAGTTGATCAGAATTAAAACCCGCTCCTGATCGATCGATCACACCGAACACCGGCATGCCGTCCCTTCTTTTCTGCGGGCCGAAGATGGCTGCGTGCGGGATAGTGATCAGCATCTGGGGGGTCATAATGCTGGTAAGATATATGGATCTACGGGAGTGGGGCCCGACTATTTCCTGGAACGGTACTGGCTAGCAGCGAAGTGTTCACGGTCACGTCGGCGGTTTTTAATTAAAATGAATATCAGACACCTTCAGTGTAAGTTTGTATGATTTGATTTAGTTTATGAAACTTAACAAAACCGTCTGTGTCAAACTAATTCTTGAACCCGGAGTCACCACCGGTAAATAGACGGAGCCCAAGTAGGCCAAGCTGAATGAACCAGTAGCAAATCAATACACCGTCTGACTGATCGATTAGCTGGAACTATTGGCCGTATGAGAGAAGCACTCTTGTATTATAGATGAGTGTTTTTGTGAACACAGTCTGTTGATGGTGCTAAACATCTATGTCTGTGTAATTAACACTATGGAGGCGGCTAATTCCTGGTGTTTCCCTCAGGTGAGTGGTCACACCTGTGAGGATGGAGGTCTTTAATAGTATTTACATTTATGTTGTATTAACATTCATTAGTTTGGCTCAGATTGTCGCTGAAACACATTTCTGATGTCTGTTGAGGTTTTTGTAGTTATTGATTATTTAAATCATTTCAGTGACACAAATATTAATGAATTAATGAATTAATGAGTCTGCAGTAGATTTAATGTCGTTAAGATCCACGTTTTTAACGTGATTAAATTCAGGAAGTGTTCAGTGAATCATGTGACTCTCATCATGTGATGCTTCAGAGCAGGAAGTTTCAGTTTTTCCACCAACAGACTTTTAGTCAGAAGGAAGCAACAAATAACATGTTTTACTTATTTAATCTGTGGTTTGGTGGTTAGTTTGTTCCTGAGAGAAAACTAAAGGATACCAGGGTCCTCTGTGTCCACATCCTGGTGTCTGAGTGACTGGTAGGTAGTAAAAGTGTTGGAACTGGTCCAGTAGATCACCTCAGCCAGCAAGATCCTTTTGGTTTAACCACAAACAGCCGTTATATCGCTCTCTGCACACACACCAGACTACATTCACTAAAACAGGGATTTTAGAGAACAGGACACAGGAGCTGCTGCTCTGCTGCTGCCTCCATCAATTAGTTTGTATGTGTAAATGTGTGTTACATAGATATTATATTTTATCTGAACGACCTCTTTAAAACACCAAAGTCACACAATAACACAAACTTACAAACTGATGGAGGCAGCAGCAGACCAGCAGCTCCTGTGTCCTGTGAGCTAAAATCCCTGTTTTTGTGAATGGAGTCTGGTGTGTGTGCAGAGAGCGACATAATGGCTATTTGTGGTTAAACCAAAAGGATCTTCCAGGTGTTTTAGATTGTTATTCTAATTGTGTGACAGCATTATGGAAAGGATCCCTACAGAGAGAGACCTGAGAACCTCAGAACAGAGTTAATCATTAATCAGATTAAATGCTGATAATGATAAATAATAAAATGTCATGTGACGCTTCCTGTTTCAATAGTTCTGTCCACTGTGTTGTTCCCCCGCCCCCCCACTGGGCCCCCGAGCCTCACGTTGAGCCTCTCTGTTCTTCCAGGCGATGCTGGGAATCTTCTTCAGCGCCAAGTCGGCCGTGCTGATCGAGGACGTCCCGTTCACCGAGGAGGACATTCACAACGAGTGAGTCGCTCTCTGGTTAAAACGGATCCTAAAACTGAATCCTCAACACACGACACGACTCGTTTCATTGTTGTTTCGCTTCCATTTACTTCCACTCACTGCGTCCAGAATTCATGAGTGGGAGAAACAGTGAGATCAACTTTATTAATCCACTAATTCACTCATCACAGCAGCTCAATATCTGGAGGAAGACCGTAGAAGGACATGAGTGACAAAAACACACTATAAACATAAATACACTCTTTACAGATGGACACAGCGACCTGAACCTGATCAATATGAATAAATGACTTGTCAATAAGTCTAATTTCACCCTGTGGGTTGTGGAGTAAGTGAGTAATAATCAAATTATTCCATCATCTGGATCATTACAGGATCCCAGATGATCTCTGTGAGATTAAAAGAGCAGACGTGTTCAAAATGTCACATTAACAAAAGGAACAACAGCTAATCAGCCATTTTAATTTATTTTTTATGTTATTTGTTTCTTCAAAGTTGCTTAGAAGCAAAAAGAAATTGTGAACTTCCTGGTGTAAGATGTACATGGACGTCTGTGGCTCCACAGAGCATGCTCACTAGGTTCCTGTTAGCCTCCCCCCCCCCCCCAAGTTTGGCTTTGTGGTCGTCGCCATCTTGTTTTTTTGGAGCCAGCAGTGACGTTCGGTTCGTTCCACTTTTTGGGCCCACAGCGCACCATGACGGACGCCATCTTTGTAGTCCCACACACAGTTCTCCCCCCTCTGGAGAGCTGCACATGCTCAGTTCTGACCAGGTGGCTCCAGGAAACCTACGACGAGTTTCAGGTTAAATAATCCTGAGTCTGTGTTTTAATCTGCAGTCAGAAGTGACGGCACAGTGATGATGTAACATCAGGCGGGGCGGGGGGGGAATACAGCGGCCATTTTGTTTGACTGTTTTCTGACATTTTAGACGTAGCGAGGAAACGAGCGGCAGATGAAATGTTCGTAACCACTTTGTTCTTCTGTCCTGCAGTAAAAATCCTCCTCAGAACATCTACCAGCTCTACAACCAGGTCGGCATCAACTGCTTCATCGCCGCCGGCATCTACGTGGCGGTCGGCGCCGTGTCGCTCTGCCAGGTGCGACTCAACAAGCGGCAGGAGTACATGGTCACATAAAGAGCCGCCGACCTCCGACCTCTGACCACATCAGCAGCTGGAGGTCACTTCCTGTCCATAAAGTTTCCGTTAGTGTCACAGCTTCCTTTACGGCGACCAATCAGCAGCTGGCGTCACTGGGGTGGCTTTTAAATCTCTGCAATCTGATTGGCTGAGGGTAGCGTGGTGAGGGGGGGGTGGTCAGAGGCGCCCGAATAATTTATTTTAGAGTAAAAATCTTTGATGTTTGTTGTTGTTGTTGTCGTTGAATGAAATCTGGCGTCATTCCTTTGCCATAAAAACGATGGTCATCACTTTTCCTTCATGGCTGAAGACATTTTTAACGAGAAACTCCGTCTTCACTTCACTTAACGTGCGTTTAAAGATTTAGATCTTCAGCCGTCTTGTGAGCGACGACACAAACTGTCGGCTTTATTGTCTGAACATTTTTCCATCCCGGTTCAGAAGAGTCGACAGGAAGTGAATGACGGGGAAGTAAAAGTGTGTTCAGGCTGTCTGTGATGCTCCTGTGGATCAAACCTACAAAGGGTCATGTGACTAAATGTTTTGGTGGATAATCCTTTGCAATAAAGTGTGTGTGTAAAAACAAAAAGGTCGTCGCCTCCATCCTTTGAGCTTCATACACTTCAACAACAGATTAGTGTCGATGCTGAATCAGGAAAACGTTCTTTGAGTCTGAAGCTCACGAAGATTAAAACATCAGAAGAGATTTAAACAGGAGATGTGACGTTCGAGAACGAGTCGAGTCTTTTGAACGGCTCTTTTATTCCCCGCGCTGCCTTCATGTGTCACCTGGGTGCCCCACGAGTCTGAGTCATCCACGCTGCCTTCACGTGAACGACTGAGTCTGAGTCGTCCACAGCACGCTGCATTCACCTGAACGCAGCTACAGGTGTGCAGCATCAGGGGAGGAGATATTAGTGGGCGCCGCCCGACCAGACTGAAGAGATTTACATTTAGCACTGGATCAATGAGCAGGAGATATTAACGACTGGAGAAAAGTCATTAGTTATTGTTTCCATTGTTCTGATGTGGATTCAAAGAGCTGAGTTCCTGCTTGTAAAGTAGTTCAGGTGAACACACACCAGGTAGTTTAGTACAATTATACATTCACATTTGTATCATGTCTTAATTTTTATTCTAGTTTTATTTATATTGTTTAATATATATATATATTCTTATTTATTTTCATGTTTTTTCTGTATTGTTAAAATGTTCATGTGTGTAAAATTTCACACTAAAGTTATTCTGCATGGAAGTTATCTGCAGCCTGTGTAGTTTTTATTGAGCCACAAATTTTTTTAGGTGAAGAAAAAATTCTAAATAGTGATCTCACTGTCAGAGCATGTTGGTACGGCACCATCTTATGGAACGATTACTCTGAAAACACAAGCCACATGAAATTAGAATCAATATTTCAGAATAAATATGTAGAAGTTTGAATTATTCTGAACTAAATCTTATTTTACAGCTGCTACCAGTGATTGTTTCCTTAATGTTACCCCTGGTTGACTTCTAATAAATAAATGAATATAACAAATAGTCTTTTGAGCGGCTATTTGAAGAGAGCCATAAATCCCATCTCTAATTTAAACACTTCAGTCTGCTCCATCAGACGTTCTGTGATTGTTCTAGTGAACTGGAGAACATCTGAACCCAGAAGAACCCTTTTCTCCTGTCAGTGACATTATGCAGGATGTAAAACAGACTAAACGGAGCACAAGGAACATGTATTTCTTATTTCTGAGAACCTGTCCTTCAGTTTCCTTCCCTGTAAGGAAAGCAGCTATTGGCTGTCCTAAAAGTCGCTAGAAGTCGCTAAATGACGTCACCATCTACTTTGCATAATGTGATTTGCCTGTAATTGTAACAAACGCTGTAGGAGGGGGGGATGACGTGGGCAGAGACAACAGGTGAGACAACAGGTGAGTAAAAGACACCCTGAATATGTTTAGAACTACAAATGAACTTTCTTCTGTTGATTCTTGGTTTGTTTGTTGTTGTTGGGTTTTTTTTTGGGAGGGGGGGGTTCTTTTGTTTAGTTTTCTTAAGTTTGGTTTCGTTTCTAACTTTGGAGGCTACAACGAGTCACAGTGAAACAGCCTCCAGTGCTCTGGGGCGGGGAGGGGGGAGCGGCAGCACTGCTCCCTGGCCAATCAGTGGCCTGCAGTCTGGTGATGTCACATTGTCAGCTCCACTCAGCTCGCTTGGAACCCCGGCAGAGGAGGGACTAAAATAGTACCTGGTACCAGGTACTAGGGCCGGTGGAAACGCAACCTAAACCGTGCCGAGTCGAGCCGAGTAGTGCTGGTGGAAACGCGGCATTCGTGTGCTCACTGCGCAGTGTGTCTGTAACCCTCCCGCTCAGTGTGGACACACAGACACCACCGCACATCTTCACCAATCACGTGCGGCTTTAACAGAAAAAAGAAAAACAAACAAATCGGCTCCCGTCGTTCACTTCAAAGACACAGACACACTACCGGCTTCCCGCCCTGAGAGCAGGAGGATCAGAGACGGTGAGAAAAGTCTTTAAAAACTCCTTTATTCATGTTTTCTTCTGTAAAAAGCACTTTGATCATTAAAGAGGAGTCTGCTGTCTGTGTGTGTGTGTGTGTGTGTGTGTGTGTGTGTGTGTGTGTGTGTGTGTGTGTGTGTGTGTGTGTGTGTGTGTGTGTGTGTGTGTGTGTCACAGATGCCTGGTATTTCAGAGAAGGACTGGACCTCCGCTCTGACCTCCATCCTGGAGGAGCTGGAAAACTTACAGTACAATAAATTGATGGAATTCCTGGACAAAATCCCCCGAAGTGAGAAAACCAGCAGGTCCAAAGTGAAGATGCCTGGAAAGATCCTTCAGCACTACGGACTGGAAGGATCCATCTCCGCCATCAGGGACGCCATGGAGTGGATCCCCAGGAGGGACGGAGCGGTCCAGGACCTGCTGCGCCCCTTTGTGGACAAACTGAAGACCAAACCTGAACGGACAACTCAGGGTGAGTTCATACGACCCATTCACTGAGTGTCCTCAATCACGTCCTCATCCACACCGACCAATCAGAGGACGCTTCTTTATACAGACTGATACCGACCAATCAGAGGACGCTTCTTTACACAGACTGATACCGACCAATCAGAGGACGCTTCTTTACAGACTGATACCGACCAATCAGAGGACGCTTCTTTATAGACTGATACCGACCAATCAGAGGACGCTTCTTTATACAGACTGATACCGACCAATCAGAGGACGCTTCTTTACAGACTGATACCGACCAATCAGAGGACGCTTCTTTATAGACTGATACCGACCAATCAGAGGACGCTTCTTTATACAGACTGATACCGACCAATCAGAGGACGCTTCTTTATAGACTGATACCGACCAATCAGAGGACGCTTCTTTATACAGACTGATACCGACCAATCAGAGGACGCTTCTTTATACAGACTGATACCGACCAATCAGAGGACGCTTCTTTATACAGACTGATACCGACCAATCAGAGGACGCTTCTTTACACAGACTGATACCGACCAATCAGAGGACGCTACTTTATAGACTGATACCGACCAATCAGAGGACGCTTCTTTACAGACTGATACCGACCAATCAGAGGACGCTTCTTTACAGACTGATACCGACCAATCAGAGGACGCTTCTTTATAGACTGATACCGACCAATCAGAGGACGCTTCTTTACAGACTGATACCGACCAATCAGAGGACGCTTCTTTACAGACTGATACCGACCAATCAGAGGACGCTTCTTTACAGACTGATACCGACCAATCAGAGGACGCTTCTTTATACAGACTGATACCGACCAATCAGAGGACGCTTCTTTATAGACTGATACCGACCAATCAGAGGACGCTTCTTTATACAGACTGATACCGACCAATCAGAGGACGCTTCTTTATAGACTGATACCGACCAATCAGAGGACGCTTCTTTACACAGACTGATACCGACCAATCAGAGGACGCTTCTTTATAGACTGATACCGACCAATCAGAGGACGCTTCTTTATACAGACTGATGCCGACCAATCAGAGGACGCTTCTTTACAGACTGATACCGACCAATCAGAGGACACTTCTTTATAGACTGATACCGACCAATCAGAGGACGCTTCTTTATAGACTGATACCGACCAATCAGAGGACACTTCTTTACAGACTGATACCGACCAATCAGAGGACGCTTCTTTACAGACTGATACCGACCAATCAGAGGACACTTCTTTACACAGACCGATACCGACCAATCAGAGGACGCTTCTTTACAGACTGATACCGACCAATCAGAGGACGCTTCTTTACAGACTGATACCGACCAATCAGAGGACGCTTCTTTACAGACTGATACCGACCAATCAGAGGACACTTCTTTATACAGACTGATACCGACCAATCAGAGGACACTTCTTTATAGACTGATACCGACCAATCAGAGGACGCTTCTTTACAGACTGATACCGACCAATCAGAGGACGCTTCTTTACAGACTGATACCGACCAATCAGAGGACACTTCTTTATACAGACTGATACCGACCAATCAGAGGACGCTTCTTTATACAGACTGATACCGACCAATCAGAGGACGCTTCTTTACAGACTGATACCGACCAATCAGAGGACGCTTCTTTATACAGACTGATACCGACCAATCAGAGGACGCTTCTTTACAGACTGATACCGACCAATCAGAGGACGCTTCTTTATACAGACTGATACCGACCAATCAGAGGACGCTTCTTTATACAGACTGATACCGACCAATCAGAGGACGCTTCTTTACAGACTTTACTATGATTGACAGATTTTTGGTTACATTTAAATCTTTGAATGTAATTTTCAGGGCTGAAGAGAAAAGGTGGTCTCTTGGAGGGAAACGTTCCAGCAGCAGGTGAACAGAGGAGCCGACAGTAAAAACTGTTCTTATTATTCTATGATTTCTGTTTCATGACGATGACTGACGGCTGTTTCTGCTCCTGCAGGTCAGCAGAGGAGCTGCTCGCCTGGAGAGGTCAGAGTTCAGAGGTCATCTCATGTATTCTTACACCTGTTCTTTAGTTCATCATGATGAATGAATGAATGACATGTTTACATGCTTGTTTTCCAGGGGAGCAGCACTCGTCCTGCGGTGAGTTTCTGTGTCACTGGATCATCTTCTCACCTTTAACAGTCATGTTTGTGTTTGTGTGGCTCACGGAGGATCTTTTCTCTCCGCTGGTTTCAGGAATCCGTCTGTGGCCTGAAGTCCAGCGATCAGCTCGCTGACAAAGACGCCTTCACTGGGAAAGTTGTTGGGAAAACTGAGCTGAGACCATATGTAAACCAAAGAAACGTGAAAGGTTGTTTCTTTGAAGTGACCGTCGTCAATGAGACGGTCTGCAGGAGGATGATGGTTTATGGAAAGGATCACGATTGTGAAATCAAAGAGGGGAGATCCTACCTGTTCCAAAAGCTAATAATAGACGAGAGTGGGGTCATTAGGGTCACCACAGCGAGCCAAGTGTCCGAGACGAGTCCTGTCGCAGTCCGGGAGGAGCTAGAGAAGAAAGCTCGGAGGCTCCTTTACCCAGAGAGTCCAGTTTGCTCCATTGCTGCAGCAAAATCATGTGCAGACAAGACGGAAGTGAGTGTTGAAGGAGCCGTCACACAGGTGAGTTTAGGGAGGTTCTTTCCAGTTTTGATGTGAAAATGATGCAGGAGACTGAACCCAGAGGTCAGACTGACCTTTACCAGACAGCCTGTTGTTGAATTTATGAAAAATGAATGAATTTCTGATGTTTTAATGTCGTGCTGCTCTCAGATCTATCCTGTCCAACCGGTTAAGGTGCGCTCCAAACGGTCTAAGACCAAGAGGCAAGATTTCTACCTGAAAGATGATACAGGTTCCATCAAGATCAGCATGTGGGGCGTGAAGACCAAGCAGAGCGAAGGATTATCGGTCGGAGACGTCGTGACGGTCACCAACGTGAGGACCAATGAGTACAACCAAGACGTGTCGCTGAATTCAACCGATGGCACCAGAGTTCACTCAGTAGGTGCAGTGACTGTGTGACTGTGTGTGTTCACCTGGAAACTGACAGAAAGTCGCTTCTTGTCTTTGATAAAACACCTGAACCTGTTCATGTCGACCCGTCTGTCTGCAGGTTCAGAGTGTCGGCGTCCAGGTGGTGAGAATCCAGATTAAAGCGATCGTCAAAGCCTCGATGACGGAGACGCAGCTGAAGGCCGAGTTCAAGCATCAGCTGCACACGTTGGTCGTGTCCTCTAAACTTCTGGCGAAGGCGTTTGGCTTAAAGCTGGACGATGGTTTTAAAGACAGCCTGGTCAGTAAACTGCCGCTGTCAGCAGAGGCAGAAATACAAGGAAACACAATTCAGAAAATGACGCCTGCTTAAAACCTGTCAAATAACGTCAGTAAGACAGTTTATAAAAGTCTGATAACGACGTACCGGCTAATTTTTGTTTTCTTTATCCTTGCATTTATCAACTGAAGAATTGTGAA
The DNA here is from genome assembly GCF_042242105.1 of Pempheris klunzingeri. Classification (NCBI taxonomy): domain Eukaryota; kingdom Metazoa; phylum Chordata; class Actinopteri; order Acropomatiformes; family Pempheridae; genus Pempheris; species Pempheris klunzingeri. The sequence continues at coordinate 24,869,366 of NC_092025.1, forward strand.
CTTGATCCGTCCTCCTGCCAGTTCGAAATTAGCAAACAAAAGATTTGAAGTTTCAATAAGAAATGGTAGCTAGTAGCAGCAATAACACTAAGTTAAGCCTTTAATGTGATAAACTCCCTTTTAACTGGAAGAACTCCCCTTTAACTGGAAGAACTCCCCTTTATCGGGAAGAACTCCCCTTTAACGGGAAGAACTCCCCTTTAACGGGAAGAACTCCCCTTTAACTGGAAGAACTCCCCTTTGACGGGAAGAACTCCCCTTTAACTGGAAGAACTCCCCTTTAACTGGAAGAACTCCCCTTTAACGGGAAGAACTCCCTTTTAACTGGAAGAACTCCCCTTTAACGGGAAGGACTGGATTTACTTTAGTGCACTGATTGGGCTCATCTGGCTTTATAGATCAGTATAATTGGGTATCGTCTGCATAACAGTGGAGATTAATGGAGTGTTTCCTGATAATTGTACCCAGAGGAAGCTTAACCCTTTCATGCATGAATTATGATCACCTCAGTCAGGAAGTGTTTTATTCATCTTTCTTCATGAAAAACAAGAATTTTTTTCAACCCATATTTTATAACGATATTTTTATGTCCAGTAGTTGAAATGTAGCTACTGATGCTTGATGTACACTTCAGTGGACATGTGATTAATCATAATTTCCTCCCAATATAAAATCAATACTTAGACTCCTTAGATGTTACTTGATGTCTCCATAGTTTTCTTACCTGCAGTGGTTTCTTTTTATAGAAGGTTTGAACAGAAGAAAATGAGCATGAACTTGGTGTTTCTGGCTGTCGGCCATCTTGGCTCCACTCTTTTTTTTTCCACTTGCAGTGTCTCAGCAGTGTGTAAACACCTGAACACATTTTGGATCTCATTGATGATTGATTACATTTTCACTCTTTTCTACTTTGAGCTCATCTGTTTGTTTGATTGTATTGATTTTGGTGATAGTTTTGTATGTCAGGTTTATCTATCAATCAGTCTTTATTGATTTAGCATTCTAATTTGATTTGGATTCTAATTATTGATCGTTCATGTGATCATCACTTTAAAGCTGCCGGTCAGTTTAATCTGTTGTCACTGAGTAGTTGATTTATATCGTACCAGTGTAAATCTGTGGGTACTTCCCTCCACTGATAAAGAATGCAGACTGTTCCTGACTTAAAGGGATAATAAACCTCATGAAACTCATTTCACTGTAAACTCTGATTGATGAAATAAAAACAGTTTAATCACTCGTTTCTTTTTAAATCTCTTCACTCAGGCTGAGTTTCTCTCTGACTTCCACTTCTGATGCTGATCCTGATTCCCAACGTGTCTGGAATGAACTAAAACTGATGCTGAAGCGACTCCATCAAACACTTTCTTCTCCTTTGTTCAGGGAACATGAAAGTGAAAGTAGCTTCTGTACGAAGGGCGGGAAGGAACGGACTAAACCATTGCTCATAGAGGGGGGGGGCCTCTTCACGTGTACATAAAGTGGCCTCTGCTGTAGTTAAAGCTGCAAACAGCCTTTAAACCTGAAAAGGACAAAGTGAGAATTAAAGACAATTTGGAACGTTGGAGTTAAAATGTATCCACTGCAGCCGCCAGAGTTCTAGAACGGAACCAAGCCAGTGTCCACGACGACAATCCCACAATGCACTGCGTCACATTCTACAGAGCGCTTACATCATCGTCATCCAGAGCAGCTTTCATCGCCACGCCCCCTTTTAAGGAAACACTTTAAGTTCTAAGGTTTCTTAAAGAAACAACCTTCATTCTGATGTTTTGACTGATTTCGTAGCTGCAGAATAAATCCTGGGACCCAGACATCAAATGAACAAGACATAAAACCAACAAATGTTTATTTCTACTCGACTTTATTAAAAAATATCAACAAAATCATCAGGAAACATGCGCACACACACTCGAACAGGAGAAAACACACACATTGTACAGAGCGTCAGTGTTTGCTGAGAAACAACAAAACTGATTTTACTTTGAAAAACAAAAAAACATTTTTGGCAAGCCGACAGTTCACCTGCAACAGAGAGAAAGACGATCGATCGATCGATCAGTGAAGGGTTTCAGTCCAAAGCTTTGCATCCAATTTATTAATTAAAGATGGAGGATAAAAATGACCTGATATTCCCTGGTTGACTTTCCAAAAATATACAATATTGAGTGACTGGTAGGTAGTAAAAGTGTTGGAACTGGTCCAGTAGATCACCTCAGCCAGCAGACACCAAACGGGCTGCAATGGCTGCAACGTGATCCTTTGGGACAACTGCACCTGATCACAGTAGGTCCACTAAAAGAGCTTGTTTGATCCACTGACAGGCTCAGAGTGTTATTCTAAGTGTGTGACAGCATCATGGAAAGGATCCCTACAGAGAGAGACCTGGAAGATCCTTTTGGTTTAACCACAAACAGCACACACACCAGACTACATTCACTAAAACAGGGATTTTAGAGAACAGGAGCTGCTGGTTGGTCAGTTTGGACCAATGGAGGCAGCAGCAGAGCAGTAACTTCCTTGTTGTCTGAGGTAAAATTACTATTCTACTAAAGGACGTCCATCAGGCTCAGATCACAGATTAATCTGACATTTTGTGACCGGTTTAATTTCTCACCAGAAGAAAAGAAGATTTGTTTGGAGCGTCTAACCCTAACAGAGTAATAGCTTATGAAAAACTTTACATTTTGGTGCAAAATGCATGAAAACAAATGAATGGTCCTATTTCTTATCTTTGGTAAATGATGTTGGTATAAGGGGGATAATGTCCTGTGCTCACATGGTGTCCATTACTTCCTGATAACGGACGCCTCGTCGTGTGTTATCGCTTTCTTGGCAACAGGTGACAACCAACGTTAGCCAGCTAAGTTAGCTTAATTGTCTGAATGACAATAACTAAGAAATAACTACCAACTCCCACAGTCCTTCATCAGATGTCACCAATTAGCTTGTGAACATTAGAGGAACAGTTCAGACTGTGCTGCAGGTTCAACATGGATAAACACCGTCTGTACTCCTGAGCTTGTGTTGTGAAACCACCAAAGGCCACTGGGGGAAACTGGAAGTGAGTCTGAGTGACTGTTTAGACTCCAGTCCTCACAAAACATCCCTGTCTTATCTTTATTTAGTCTTATTTTAAATAACCCTCTCCGCTCCTCTGATCCCACCGTGTGGGGATGTAGCTCAGTGGTAGAGCGCATGCTTCGCATGTATGAGGCCCCGGGTTCAATCCCCGGCATCTCCATGTTTTACTCTTCCTGTTCCGGAGCATCACCGGTCACATGACCAGTGACCTCACACACACACACGCACACATATAAGCGTAGATAAAGAGTCACGTGCTTCCTCTGACAGGAAGTGCAGCAGAAACACAAGCACGTAGAAATAAGCAGTAGGGAGTAAATGTCGGGTCCCTCCGCTCCTTTCCACCACGTAATGACTCATTATTTACCACCATGTGATCTGAGCACGTTAATAAAACACTTTCAATGTCAACACGGAAAGAAACACGTTTAAAAAACGTTTGTTTGAACGGAAATCACACTTCCATCTCTCTGTGTTCACCTTTCAGCTTTTCTGTCTTCATTTTTGTGACAAAATGTCGGACGTGTTGTCGCTTCGTCTTCACAGTTCACATTTCTGCAGCTGAATATTGAGGAAAACATGTGATTATTGGGGAAAAGAAGTGGTTCCACTGGGGCTCGAACCCAGGACCTTCTGCGTGTAAAGCAGACGTGATAACCGCTACACTATGGAACCAGCTGACGGCTCAGAGAGAATCCAAAGAGATTTATAGCAACAGTAGAAGCGAGATGACGAAGTTTGTTATTGTTTATTAGAGCAGGAATCAGACTTATTATATTTTATTCTTACTTCTTTTACTGTCTTTTCCTCACATGTTTCATTTATAATTATTATTATTGATGTTATTGATGTTTTTATCTCACATGTGTCGAGTTTAACTGTGTTTAATATCCATAAACATACAAAGTAAACTAATACAAACCATTTTTATAACCGACTGTGGGTCCTGTGGTTACCTGTGTGGAGCTGCTCAGGTGTTCAGGTCGAACCAATAGGAAGTGGAGGTGCCGCGGTGGGCGGGTCAATAACCAAACGAGACGGAGGTGAGCTTTTAACTGCAGCGGGCATTCATCACATCTCCAGCCCAGAGAGGAGAGGAGGCTGTCTCTGCAGGTGTGTTTACCTGTCTGTCTGTCTGTCTGTCTGTCTGCTTCTTGTTTTTTCAAATGTTCTTTATTTTTCTTCCCATCTGCCACAGTTTTACTTTAATAGTTAAATTACTCTATTTGTTATTTATCTTAGGACTTTAAATCAATAATAACTGAGGTGTTGTTAGCATGTTAGCATGTTACTCTATAGTGTGTGTGTGCTAGTTAGTCAGTGTGTCAGTGTGTAGTGGAGGTCTATAGTGTGTGTGTGTTAGTTAGTCAGTGTGTCAGTGTGTAGTGGAGGTCTATAGTGTGTGTGTGCTAGTTAGTCAGTGTGTCAGTGTGTAGTGGAGGTCTATGGAGGCCACAATGAGGACAATAAGCAGAAACACCAATGAAGGCTCTGGGGAAATCTCTCCAAGAAATGACGTCACCAGAAGAAGAAACAGCAGCGAGGACGCAGAGTGTTAATATTTACTGATGAGGGTTAATATTTTCTGATGAGTCTGGTTCTGTGTGTTGTTTTTTAAGAGCAGCAACTGATGTTTTGTTGAGATATTCAAAGTTCTTCTCAGGAACCAAATGAAGAAGGAAGTGACCTTTACGATAAACCAGAGCTGTGGTCGTATTGTCTTTAGCACCTCTGAGTCTGCCTCTGGACACGGTGTCACATGATGCCCATGATAACCGACTGGCGCTGCCGCTCATTTCCAAGTCAAATATCAGCGACATAAACAAATGAGTCGTTATCAGGGTCAGAGGAAGATTTAACAAACACAGAACACATGTTCAGGCTCACAGGTGGCTCCTTATGATGACCTGCTGCATGAAAATAGACTGAGGCTCTTACTAATGGAAGACTGACTGATGGGACACATGAGAATATTCAGCGCCCCCTACAGGACGGAGGGAGACCAACCACACGCAAGCAAATACCATAATGTTACAGACAGAACTTAACGTTGTGAAACAGTTGCAGTTTGGTTAGGTTTAGGCACCAAAACAGCCTGGTTATGTTAAGGACAACGCTTCTTTATACAGACTGATACCGACCAATCAGAGGACGCTTCTTTACAGACTGATACCGACCAATCAGAGGACACTTCTTTATAGACTGATACCGACCAATCAGAGGACGCTTCTTTACAGACTGATACCGACCAATCAGAGGACGCTTCTTTACACAGACTGATACCGACCAATCAGAGGACGCTTCTTTATAGACTGATACCGACCAATCAGAGGACGCTTCTTTATACAGACTGATACCGACCAATCAGAGGACGCTTCTTTATAGACTGATACCGACCAATCAGAGGACGCTTCTTTATACAGACTGATACCGACCAATCAGAGGACGCTTCTTTACAGACTGATACCGACCAATCAGAGGACGCTTCTTTATACAGACTGATACCGACCAATCAGAGGACGCTTCTTTACAGACTGATACCGACCAATCAGAGGACGCTTCTTTACAGACTGATACCGACCAATCAGAGGACTCTTCTTTATACAGACTGATACCGACCAATCAGAGGACGCTTCTTTATACAGACTGATACCGACCAATCAGAGGACGCTTCTTTATACAGACTGATACCGACCAATCAGAGGACGCTTCTTTATACAGACTGATACCGACCAATCAGAGGACGCTTCTTTACAGACTGATACCGACCAATCAGAGGACGCTTCTTTACAGACTGATACTGACCAATCAGAGGACGCTTCTTTATACAGACTGATACCGACCAATCAGAGGACGCTTCTTTATACAGACTGATACCGACCAATCAGAGGACGCTTCTTTACAGACTGATACCGACCAATCAGAGGACGCTTCTTTATAGACTGATACCGACCAATCAGAGGACGCTTCTTTATCGACTGATACCGACCAATCAGAGGACGCTTCTTTACAGACTGATACCGACCAATCAGAGGACGCTTCTTTACAGACTGTGCACTTTGATAGCCTGTGCAATGCATTATGGGTGAAATAAGGAACTTCACAGAGGAGAATGGCGGCTGCAAAAGTGAAACTCAGCGGCAGAAGACTGGCACTGATAGTGACGTCAGTATCATAGCATAATGACTGGTTGTCGTGTTCTGCTTGTCTGGGATTTATGAATAAATGATCAGCGTCCTCTCCAAGGTATTGATCTCAGCATGTGGTTATCTGTGGTAGATCTGTAGAGAGTAGCTTCACTTCTTTACTCAACTGAAACATCTTTCTGTTTGTGCACAATAGATGTACAATAATTTGGTGTTTCAATAAAACAAGCTCTTTTAGTGGACCTACTGTGATCAGGTGCAGTTGTCCCAAAGGATCACGTTGCAGCCATTGCAGCCCGTTTGGTGTCTGCTGGCTGAGGTGATCTACTGGACCAGTTCCAACACTTTTACTACCTACCAGTCACTCACACACCAGGATGTGGACAGAGAGGACAAGAAGCTATTTATGACAGTTTGAGTGGCTTTTAAAATGTTTTTAATGGTGAAATAATCACATTGTGAAGGCGTCACTGTGGGAAATGTTCTTATAACAGGACACGACGCCGTACGATCAGTCTCTCTGTCCTCAGCAGCTGCGTCACCATCATGGCCGACACGACGGCTTCCTGTCAGGAGTTTGAGGTGACCGTTCACACCTCACCTGGTCCCACCTGTGGAACCTTCAGCCGCCTGTGGCTCAGCCTGATTGGCTCGCAGGGGGAGACTCCGCCCATCAGCGTGAACGAGGACGGCCGCCATCTCGTGTCCGGATCGGTGAGTTTCATCGCGCTTCCTGTCGGATTCGCAGCACAAACGGAGCAGTTGAAGACTCTTCGGACGTCTCCGAGCTCTTCGATTGATCCGGATCCCACGCAAATAAAATCAGTATACAAAACGGAAGTTAGCTTAGGTAGCTGCAACTCTTCAAAGAACTCTTTTTACATGCCAGTTCATAAAAACGAGGACTTTGACAGGTTGTGACGGACAAACAGGACCGATTATGATAGCACAAGATGATTATACCAAGAGATAACGGTGACCCTGTTACATTTGGGGAAACTTCTTCACTACAGCTGAACTCAGCTGAAGATAAACTCAGACAAACTGAAGCTCAAGCTTTAGTCCGTAGCCCTGAAAACTCTCCTTAGCAGCCAGTTAGCTCGATAGCAACATTAGACCGGACAGTGGGACATTGTTCAGAGGGTCACTATACTTCCTACAACATTTTGTGTGACTTTCTTCACTTTCCACAGCAGCGTGCCTGGAGTGCAGAGGTGTGGAGGAAGACGGGGTCTGAACTTGGACTTTCTCCATCAAATGACACTGCACTAGTTAGTTTGAAGCATGTGTGACAGTTTTCTCTTCGTCCACAGTGAAAATGTGGGTCTCAAATTGGATCTTGATGAATTAATCTTGCTTTCAAATGAATCCATTCTGCCATGAAATACTAGTGTGAGCAGATCCTTAACGGGACTTTGAGAGAGCAAGCGTCTGATTTGATGATGATTGATTACATTCCTGAATTTTACACATTGAACAATCAGCACAAGCAACATGCCACAGTAATTATTCATACTCACAAATTCACTTTCAGGCTCGATTTTGAAGATAACTGATGATAAAGTACTGAAATTGGTCAAGAAAATAAATGTTAGCATTTATCAAGTGCGTTGTTAACAGACAGTTTCTTTATCTTTGCTGTGTTTGGGACGTTAGAGTCAGAGAGCGTTAGCGGGACAGGTCGAGTCAGAACCTGCAGTTCTCTGTGGTCACTTCGGTCTCCTCCTCCTGTCCCGACAGACGTGTCTGGTTCGGGTCCAGGCCGCTGGTCCTCTGGGTCATCTCGTTCTGGTCCGGCTTCGTCTCGAAGTTCGGACCGGATTCCCCGACCTGGACTGGCGCTGCAGTCGGATGGAAGTCCGGAGGCTCGGCGACGGACAGACCGAGGCAGGAGGCCGAGGTGCGACGGGGGCCGTACCTGAGGATCCAGACGTACAGGTGTTCCTGTGTGACCGATGGCTGCGAACAGCCGATGGCGACGTGGAGCTGCGGAGCGGAAAGTGTGAGATAACTTCATAGTTTGAGAAGATAAAAGATGGAACACAGGAAAGGTCGATTTCCAGTGACTTCCATAATAATCCACTACAACAATGACAAATAACTTCATGTTTCCTCTGTGAAATAATGTAGTAAAACAGTTTGGTTAGGTTTAGGCACCAAAACTACTTGGTTGTTTTTTTAAGTGTAACTTAATACTTCAGCGTACTTTGGATGTTTGCTGTGGTGAGTACAGGTTAAAACCCACTGAGAACATCAAGGCACATTTATTTTCAGACACAAGGCAATTCAAAGAGCTTTACTGGGACGTAAAACAGGATAAAAACAAGACAAAGAAACATTCAATTGCATGTAAAAGATGATAAAAGCACAAGAAAATAAATAGTTAAAGTGTCCTGGTCTGTTTCACGTCAAGCAGCTCAGAGCAGAGGAGGCGGCAGGAAGTCAGACAGACAAACAGCAAAGATAATCCACTCAGTTTTCAAAATAAAAGCCCCCCTGCAGACTGTCAGTGGTATATTCCAGCAGCACATCAGTATTATTCTCTAATGGGGGGGCACCAGGCCAGACGTCAGCCGCTCAGAGGGTTTTTAACACCATGACGACCAGAGGTTCATCTGGGATGGAGAAACACTCTGACTGTGACTTTAGCTGCTGTCTGTAGCTGCAGCACAACAAAGCAGGAAGTACATCCAAGAGACACATTTAAAGCAGCAGAAGAAGAAACACGGCCTGTTTGATCCTGTTAGAAACACATTTAAAGCAGCAGAAGAAGAAACGTGGCCTGTTTTATCCTGTTAGAAGCTCCAGCATCAGTTTACTGTAGTGTACCCTGATGGTGGGTCTCTGCAGTAGGATGAGAGATTATCACTGAAGATCATCATCAACAGTTCTGCTTTGAAGCTGCCCGGAGAGGAGAAGTAATGTCATTATCATCATCATTATTCTCATCTTTCCTCATCAGTGTGTTTGCTGAAGGACGAGACAGAAGAGAAGCTGAAGCAGCATCGACTCAGACAGCTGCAACACCAGCAGAAGCTCTTCAGGTAAAACGGCAAACACACTAATGCGGCGTCTTTTGCAAATGATCTCCGTCTCTCATTGTGTGTCTTTCCTGCAGGTGGTGTAGGTTCGTCGACGGCGCTCCACAGTGCGTCGATCTGAGCGGTCTGTCCGAACTCGGGCCGAACCTCAGCTACACCCACAAGAGGTGAAGACGCACACTTGATGTCCTGACGTCTGGTCGGCGAAACAGAAATAGACGAATGTGTTTGTTTCTCTGTCCTCAGTCCGCCCGCTAACCTGCACTACCTGAAAGGCTTCGCCGGCCGGCCGGAGGCCTGGAAGAGCTTCGCCGAGCTGGAGACGGTTTTCTTCCACATCGGACACGAAAACAGCGCCGCCAGTGAGAAACAGTCAGAAACACCCACTGAGACATGATGTTAGCAATGAAAAGAGAATAATATAACCTTTAACAGGCTTTGGATGTTTGCTGTGGAGGCTCAGGAGCAGCTGCAGCTTCAAGGCACATTTATTTTCAGACACAAGGCAATTCAAAGTGCTTTACAGGGACGTAAAACAGGATAAAAACAAGACAGAAACATTTAATTGCGTGTAAAAGATGATAAAAAGACAAGAAAATAAATAGTTCCTGCAGTGATGAGGCCTGAGGGCGTGATGGGTCTAAAGATTCACTCCTGGTCTGTTTCTGACGGAGCAGCTCAGAGCAGAGGAGGCGGCAGGAAGTCAGACAGACAAACAGCAAAGAGAATCCACTCAGTTTTCAAAATAAAAGCCCCCGTGCAGACTGTCAGTGGTATATTCCAGCAGCACATCAGTGTTATTTTCTAATGGGGGGGCTGTTTCTGTAGCGTCTCTAAGTTTTACTGAGGGAGTTACTTGCTACGGTTGCAGTGGAGAATTTGACTGCAAACTTTTGCAGCAACGTGGAGACAAAAGCGAAGGCAGCGCTTGAATACTTCAGCTCTCATCACGTTGTTTTGGTGCCACACACGAACATCAAGATGTTTTGATTGAACTTGTAGGTTTAGTGAAGAAAAAGGCTGATTGACGTGAGACGGTGTATCTTCTGTCTCAGGGTTCGTTCAGGCTCACTGGATGGACGACTGGTATTTCGGCTACCAGAGTCTGAACGGCTGCAACCCTCTGCTGCTGCGTCAGATCCGCCTCCTCCCTCCGAACCTGTCCGTCACCGCCGACACGCTCCGCCCCTTCCTGCCCGAAGGCTCCTCCCTCGAGGAGGAGCTACAGGTGTGCACGCCGCCCTCTCGCCTGCAGCTGCTCACTCTGTTTTCGTTGTACTCACTCTGTCTTGTGACGTGACAGAAAGGAGCCGTGTACCTGTTGGACTACGAGGTTTTGGACGGCGTCCCGGCTAACGTGGTCGGCGGGCAGCAGACGTACCTGTCTGCTCCGCTGTGCCTCCTCCACCTGAACCAGCAGGGTCAGCTGCTCCCCATCGCCATCCAGGTGAGCTCCAGGTGTCCATGTTCTCTGTTTTTATGGGGAAGCCTGGAATCTGTAATGCTGCATATTTTACAATGTACAATAATCTTAAACAAGATTGACACACTGACACACTGACTAACTAACACACACACACTATAGACCTCCACTACACACTGACACACTGACTAACTAACACACACACACTATAGACCTCCACTACACACTGACACACTGACTAACTAGCACACACACACACTATAGACCTCCACTACACACTGACACACTGACTAACTAACACACACACACTATAGACCTCCACTACACACTGACACACTGACTAACTAACACACACACACACTATAGACCTCCACTACACACTAACACACTGACTAACTAGCACACACACACTATAGACCTCCACTACACACTGACACACTGACTAACTAACACACACACACTATAGACCTCCACTACACACTGACACACTGACTAACTAACACACACACACTATAGACCTCCACTACACACTGACACACTGACTAACTAACACACACACACTATAGACCTCCACTACTCACTATAGACCTCCACTACACACTGACACACTGACTAACTAACACACACACACTATAGACCTCCACTACACACTAACACACTGACTAACTAGCACACACACACTATAGACCTCCACTACACACTAACACACTGACTAACTAACACACACACACTATAGACCTCCACTACTCACTATAGACCTCCACTACACACTGACACACTGACTAACTAGTACACACACACACTATAGACCTCCACTACACACTGACACACTGACTAACTAACACACACACACACTATAGACCTCCACTACACACTGACACACTGACTAACTAACACACACACACTATAGACCTCCACTACACACTGACACACTGACTAACTAACACACACACACACACACACTATAGACCTCCACTACACACTAACACACTGACTAACTAACACACACACACACACTATAGACCTCCACTACACACTAACACACTGACTAACTAACACACACACACTATAGACCTCCACTACACACTAACACACTGACTAACTAGCACACACACACTATAGACCTCCACTACACACTGACACACTAACACACTGACTAACTAGCACACACACACTATAGACCTCCACTACACACTAACACACTGACTAACTAACACACACACACACACACACTATAGACCTCCACTACACACTAACACACTGACTAACTAACACACACACACACACTATAGACCTCCACTACACACTAACACACTGACTAACTAACACACACACACTATAGACCTCCACTACACACTAACACACTGACTAACTAGCACACACACACTATAGACCTCCACTACACACTAACACACTGACTAACTAACACACACACACACACTATAGACCTCCACTACACACTGACACACTGACTAACTAGCACACACACACTATAGACCTCCACTACACACTAACACACTGACTAACTAGCACACACACACTATAGACCTCCACTACACACTAACACACTGACTAACTAGCACACACACACTATAGACCTCCACTACACACTAACACACTGACTAACTAGCACACACACACTATAGACCTCCACTACACACTAACACACTGACTAACTAACACACACACACACACTATAGACCTCCACTACACACTAACACACTGACTAACTAACACACACACACTATAGACCTCCACTACACACTAACACACTGACTAACTAACACACACACACACACTATAGACCTCCACTACACACTAACACACTGACTAACTAACACACACACACACACTATAGACCTCCACTACACACTAACACACTGACTAACTAACACACACACACTATAGACCTCCACTACACACTAACACACTGACTAACTAGCACACACACACTATAGACCTCCACTACACACTAACACACTGACTAACTAACACACACACACACACTATAGACCTCCACTACACACTGACACACTGACTAACACACACACACACACACTATAGACCTCCACTACACACTGACACACTGACTAACTAACACACACACACACACACTATAGACCTCCACTACACACTGACACACTGACTAACTAACACACACACACACACTATAGACCTCCACTACACACTGACACACTGACTAACTAACACACACACACACACACTATAGACCTCCACTACACACTGACACACTGACTAACTAGCACACACACACACTATAGACCTCCACTACACACTGACACACTGACTAACTAGCACACACACACACTATAGACCTCCACTACACACTGACACACTGACTAACTAACACACACACACACTATAGACCTCCACTACACACTGACACACTGACTAACTGACACACACACACTATAGACCTCCACTACACACTGACACACTGACTAACTAGCACACACACACACTATAGACCTCCACTACACACTGACACACTGACTAACTAACACACACACTATAGACCTCCACTACACACTGACACACTGACTAACTAACACACACACACACTATAGACCTCCACTATACACTAACACACTGACTAACACACACACACTATAGACCTCCACTACACACTAACACACTGACTAACTAGCACACACACACTATAGACCTCCACTACACACTGACACACTGACTAACTAACACACACACACACTATAGACCTCCACTACACACTGACACACTGACTAACTAACACACACACTATAGACCTCCACTACACACTGACACACTGACTAACTAACACACACACTATAGACCTCCACTACACACTAACACACTGACTAACTAACACACACACTATAGACCTCCACTACACACTGACACACTGACTAACACACACACACTATAGACCTCCACTACACACTGACACACTGACTAACTAACACACACACACTATAGACCTCCACTACACACTAACACACTGACTAACACACACACACTATAGACCTCCACTACACACTAACACACTGACTAACTAGCACACACACACACTATAGACCTCCACTATACACTGACACACTGACTAACTAACACACACACACTATAGACCTCCACTACACACTAACACACTGACTAACTAGCACACACACACACTATAGACCTCCACTACACACTGACACACTGACTAACTAACACACACACACTATAGACCTCCACTATACACTAACACACTGACTAACACACACACACTATAGACCTCCACTACACACTGACACACTGACTAACTAGCACACACACACACTATAGACCTCCACTACACACTGACACACTGACTAACACACACACACACACTATAGACCTCCACTACACACTGACACACTGACTAACTAACACACACACACTATAGACCTCCACTACACACTGACACACTGACTAACACACACACACACACTATAGACCTCCACTACACACTGACACACTGACTAACTAGCACACACACACACTATAGACCTCCACTACACACTAACACACTGACTAACTAGCACACACACACTATAGACCTCCACTACACACTGACACACTGACTAACTAGCACACACACACACTATAGACCTCCACTATACACTGACACACTGACTAACTAACACACACACACTATAGACCTCCACTACACACTGACACACTGACTAACTAACACACACACACACTATAGACCTCCACTACACACTAACACACTGACTAACTAACACACACACACACTATAGACCTCCACTACACACTGACACACTTCCCTCCTCCAGCTGCAGCAGACTCCCGGCCCACAGAACCCCGTCTTCCTGCCCTCAGACGCCGGCTGTGATTGGCTGCTGGCAAAGATTTGGGTTCACAGCGCAGACTTCCAGGTCCACCAGCTGGCCTCCCACTACCTGAGGACTCACATGCTGGGGGAGCTGTGCTGCGTGGCCACGCTGCGACAGCTCCCAGACCAGCACCCGCTGCACCAGGTGGGTTTAGGTTTAAAGGAGACAGTACTTGTATCTGGGGCCCTGCTGGAACATTAAAGAACATTATTATATTATTACATTACACATTATATCACATCGTCTCTCTGAACCATAGACTGTATAACTAGTGGACGTAGCCACTGTGACTCCACTCTGGAGCCCCAAGTTTGGCTTCATGGGCGTCTCCATCTTGGTTTTTTTGGAGCCAGAAGTGACGTTCATGACACAGAGACCTCCTCTGATTGGTTAGTCAACATGTAGCCCTGCCCATTTCCCTCTAAATGGACCATAATGTACTAAATGAACGTCCTGCTGTGCTGAAGAAGACTGTGAACTAGCGACTGAGAGCAGAACCTCATCAGGAGCTGGTTTTGACTCCTGTCCAAACTTAACCTGGTTTTCCTTCTCTGATCTGTTTTTGGGGACAGCTGCTGATGCCTCACGTCCGGACATCGCTACAGATAAACGCCCAGGCCCGAGCCTCGCTGCTGGCCGCCGGCGGGGTGTTTGACAAGGTAATAATGTGGTTCAAGAGTCGGGCGTGGAGACCGCCGCAGTGCAGTGACCTGTCGTTGTGTCGGTCGCGTCCCTCCAGGCGGTCGGTGCCGGTCTGCAGGCGTTACCGGTGCTCCTGTCCCGGGCGGCGGGGAGGATTTCTTACCGGTCCCTGTGTGTCCCCGAAGACCTGACGGACCGCGGCGTGGACCGGCTGCCTCACAGCTACTACGCCCAGGACGCTCTGAGAGTCTGGGACGCACTGCACAGGTGAACAAACACACCTGAACCAGGTGATCAACAATGTGTCATCCACTCTGTGAAGGCCGAGCCCACAGGTGTACCATGGTAACGTGTGTGTGTGTGTGTGTGCGTGCGGCAGGTTCGTGGTCGGCTGGCTGGATGTGTGTTACCATGGAGACGAGGAGGTGCAGCAGGACTCTGAGCTGCGACTCTGGATCTCCGACATCAACGCCCACGGCTTCACCCACGCCTCAGGTGTGTATGTGCTGTCCCGAGCAGCGTACCAGCAGGTGGTGCAGGTGATAACGGACTGACGGCTGTCCTGCTCTGCGTCCGTCAGGTTTCCCTCAGTCCTTCCAGACCAAAGCAGAAGTGGCCAAGTTCGTCACCGCCATCATCTTCTCCTGCTCGGCTCTGCACGCGGCGGTGAACTTCTCCCAGGTGGGCGACCTGCAGGACGTGTCACGTGACGCTCGGCTCAGTCCGCCTTCTTGTGTTCTTGTGTTCATCGTCGTCACTCGCAGCCAAACTCCTGCTCCAATTCAAAGTCCGCATCAACTGTGAATATTGTTTAAAAGTGTCTAAAAGCGTTCCCTCCCCCTCAGCTGTCTCTGTCTCACCTGTCCTCCAGCTGGACTTCGCCCTCTGGATGCCGAACTGTCCGGCCGCCATGATGCGTCCTCCTCCGCAGGTCAAAGCCTCGCTGACGGAGGACGACGTCATGTCCTTCCTGCCGGACATGAACTCCACCTGCCGCGTCCTGACGGTGCTGACGCTGCTGTCGCAGCCCACCGTCGACTTTGTGAGGCTCCGCCCACTCCGTCCTCTCTGGGATCAATAAAGGATCAATGTTTCTTTTCTTTTCTTTATTAGAGCAGAGTTTGGATCAGATGGTTATAGATACTAAAGGGAACGTAAACAGAATATTCTCTTCCCAGCATGCACCTGTGTGCAAGTAACCTGCATTTCTTTTATTATCTTTATGTTTGAGTTAAATCTGTTGAAATCTCAAATGGTGATGATCACAAACAGTGGCCTGTCTCCCCCTGCAGGTTCCTCTGTGTCACTACCGAGAGGCCGTTTTCGGGGACGGCGCCCCCCGCAGGCTGGTGCGGGAGGTGCAGGCCAAATTCGCGGCCATTTCTGATGACATCACAGAGCGCAACCGCCAGCTGGAGCTGCCGTATCCGTACCTGAGTCCTGGACAGGTGGAGAACAGCACCGCCATTTAATCCTCTTCAAGATCTTTATTGATCGTTTGCTCATTTTCTCCATCAGACCAGATTATTATTTAGCAACTCTTTGATTATTTGGGGGTTTTTTTCTGTAAAAATCAACTTGCAGCTGAAAGATGCTGCAAAATATCAAATCCATCCCAGCTGAATCATGTCTGCTCTTATTTCTCTTTTAATAAACAAAATCTTTAATCAGTGAATCCACTTCTCATCAGCTGCTTGTGACCGACATGAGCGCCGTTAACATGTTTTTATTCATGTTTTTAACGTGAAGAAATGAAGGAAGGAGGCGCTGCGATCGCTTTATTTTACATTATGTTACATCAAACTTGGCGCTGAAGGTTGAAGCTGTAAACAGACGGACGGTAACACTGACGCTGGCCCTTTAAATAACAGAAACCTGATAATACAGTTAGAATACAGAAAATGTTTGATCGACGTGACGACTGTCAGCAGCAGGTTTAAAGATAAAGAGAAGCTGAAGGCGAGTCCTTCGTCTTCGTCCTTCGTCTTCGTCCTTTCTCTCTTCTTCTTCTTCTTCTTCTGAGGCTCATCAGTGTTTCAGCTGTTACACCTTCAATCACTTTGTTTTCTCTGATTCCTTTTCAGAATAAAAGCAAACAAACAAAACGAGGCGTCTCCTCACTGCTTCCTCATAGTTCCTCCTTCCCCTCCTCTCTCCCCCCTTCCTTCCTTCCTCCCTCCCCCCTAGCTCACTGGATCCACCACCAGAACTTTACACTCCCTCTTGGCGATCTTGTCCAGCGACAGCAGCGTCTTGTCCTGCGGCGGCAGGTAAAGCGGCCGACCGACCGGAGAGCCGACAGGAGGGGTGATGGCCCGGCGCTCCATGGCGCTGCCCGTCCTGAGACACACACACACACACACACACACACACACACACACACGGAGCCAAACCCCAACACCAGTCAGTTTACTGTCATTTAGAACATTATCATTAGTAATGTGTGTAAGGAGTCTTAGTTTGTACCTCATGATGTGGGAGCGAGACGGCTGCTGGTGGGAGAAGGACTGAGACCGGCCCAGACTGGCCTGGTGGCGGTCCAGCAGGTCCCGGACCGCCGGGCTGGACGGGCTGTT
>NC_092025.1:24892155-24934655 GCF_042242105.1 Pempheris klunzingeri
AAACGTCAAAATGATGATCAATCCCGACTTCCCAGAGCTACGGGTGAAGAACAACAGCAGATCCTCTCTGAAACAAAGAATTACTGAAACACTTCATTAAGCTCATATTTTATTTTTCTATTGATTGGCTGAATGATCCTATACTTTCTAAGATATTGATATATTGATTAGATATATAGAGATGTTTAGATGATTTGTTTCCCTTTTCTAAACTAAACTAACTAAACCACACGACGGACCTGATGACCTGTTTAACTACTTTTACTGTATCTCTGTGTTTTTACGTCGTCAGTGAGACACTTCCTCGTATTCCTGTCATGTCCTGATTTGAATGTTTGAATGATAAACACACCTGAGTTTAATTACCTGCCCCCCCCCTCAGTCTACAGCTGCTACTACAAGAGTTTTAGGCCTTAAGGAAAGCATGAGAAAGAAGATATCTGTCTGGTCCAAACTTCTTTAGAGGGGTTAGATTCATAGAGATCATCATCAGCACCTTGAGCCTTGAAGGTGTTCAGGTCGTGTCTGAATGTGTGTGTTGGTTCTCGTTGCTGCAGGACGCTCAGGTAGCCGAGTTCCTGCACCTCCGCCTTCTCCGCCTCCCTCTTCCAAACTGTGACCATCACCTGGACACACAGGTGACAATAAAGCCCTCAGACCGGCAGGAGTCTGGATATTAACTTTCTGGATCTCTCACATCGACACTAAAATGATCCCAATAACCCAAAGTTGATCCTGACCTTCACTTTCAGGGTGCTGACGGGGAGTTTGTCCAGAGAGACGGTGAGGGGGAAGATCACTTCATCCGTCAAAACCACCGGCTCGTCCAGAGGAGACTGACACGGAGAAACAGATGAAGAGAAATCACCAATGACTGAAGGGCAGCTGTGACCTCACAAAGCCTCCAACAAGTTTAGCCTTTATAAATACACAGAAATACACTGAGGGACAAGTCGGGGGGGTCACCACAGTTGGCAGCATCCAGTAGTGGAGAAGAACAATGAACAGAATCAAAGAACTGAGAAAATCCTAAATGTTAACGTCATGGTGGCTCTGGAAGGAAAAGTCGTGGCCGCCGTGACTTCACCTGTTGGTTTGTTGGTTTTGAAGCCTCCAGTTTGGCCTCATGGGCGTCGCCATCTTGGCTTTTTGGAGCCAGAACTATTTTCCTCTAAATGGACCATCACTGACTAAATGAACTGAAGAAGACAGTAAACTAGAGACTGAGAGCAGAAACTGTTCACTGAGCTGATAAATCAGGAGAGAAGTCGCCTCATTTCCTCATTGACTTCCATCCAATCAGACTTCCTGTTTGGAGCCAGTGGAGTCGCCCCCTGCTGGACACTAGAGAGGAAGCAGGTTTAAGGCTCTTCAGCATCGGCTTCACTGTTCAGACCCAGAGGACACCGACACTCTTTATAGACTGATACCGACCAATCAGAGGACACCGACACTTCTTTTATAGAGTCGATGGCTGATTAAAGAGTTTTCAAATCAAACGGACTTGATAAGTTTGGAGGCAAATGATTCTGTTCGAGCCGAATCACCAAAGCACATTGAAATGGAAATTTGGTGCCAATCAATGAAGTAGAGATAGAATGAGTTGATATTTCTGTCTGTAACCGATATTGGAGCTTTTCTTTGGACATGCAGCCGTCCTCTGTGGCTCATCTACCTGAACCGGCGCCCTGCGGAACTCCCTCGCCGCCGTCCCCGATGAGTTGTGGATGAGCAGCGGTTTGCAGTCCCTGAAGCTCCGGCACCGGGAGTCCACCCTGCTGCCGAGCGCCGCGATGGCCGCCTCTGCAGCCGCGATGTAGTCCTCCTCGCCGTCCTCGTTGGCCTCGTCCCCGCTGCTCTGGTAGTCGTGGTGATGCTGGTGGTGGTTGCCTCGGTGGCGGCTGCTCTCACCTGGACTCACGCTGGCCACGGCGCACAGAGAGCCGGCCAGCTCCCTCCACGCTCGGCTGCTGGCCGACTCTGTCCCGAAGCCCGCTGCGACGCCATCGACGCCCGCTGCTGGAAAAACGACGAGCAGACATTTAAATTCATGTTTGAATCTCCAAAGGCTAAAATCACAGACTGATCTATTGATTACTGCGGCATCCTGTGGCCTGGTGTTCTCTGGGGCTTAAGTGTTTTAGACCTGGTTTGGTCCAGTGTTTTAACCCTGGTTTGGTCCAGTGTTTTAACCCTGGTTTGGTCCAGTGTTTTAACCCTGGTTTGGCCCAGTGTTTTAACCCTGCTTTGGTCCAGTGTTTTAACCCTGCTTTGGTCCAGTGTTTTAGCCCTGGTTTGGTCCAGTGTTTTAACCCTGGTTTGGCCCAGTGTTTTAGCCCTGGTTTGGTCCAGTGTTTTAACCCTGGTTTAGTCCAGTGTTTCAGCCCTGGTTTGGTCCAGTGTTTCAACCCTGGTTTGGCCCAGTGTTTTAACCCTGGTTTGGTCCAGTGTTTTAACCCTGGTTTGGTCCAGTGTTTCAGCCCTGGTTTGGTCCAGTGTTTCAGCCCTGGTTTGGTCCAGTGTTTTAACCCTGGTTTGGTCCAGTGTTTCAGCCCTGGTTTGGTCCAGTGTTTCAACCCTGGTTTGGCCCAGTGTTTTAGCCCTGGTTTGGTCCAGTGTTTTAGCCCTGGTTTGGTCCAGTGTTTTAGCCCTGGTTTGGTCCAGTGTTTTAACCCTGGTTTGGTCCAGTGTTTTAACCCTGGTTTGGTCCAGTGTTTCAGCCCTGGTTTGGTCCAGTGTTTTAACCCTGGTTTGGTCCAGTGTTTTAACCCTGGTTTGGTCCAGCGTTTCAACCCTGGTTTGGTCCAGCGTTTTAACCCTGGTTTGGTCCAGTGTTTTAACCCTGGTTTGGTCCAGTGTTTTAGCCCTGGTTTGGTCCAGCGTTTCAGCCCTGGTTTGGTCCAGCGTTTCAGCCCTGGTTTGGTCCAGCGTTTCAACCCTGGTTTGGTCCAGCGTTTTAACCCTGGTTTGGTCCAGTGTTTTAACCCTGGTTTGGTCCAGTGTTTCAGCCCTGGTTTGGTCCAGTGTTTCAACCCTGGTTTGGCCCAGTGTTTTAGCCCTGGTTTGGTCCAGTGTTTTAGCCCTGGTTTGGTCCAGTGTTTTAACCCTGGTTTGGTCCAGTGTTTTAACCCTGGTTTGGTCCAGTGTTTCAGCCCTGGTTTGGTCCAGTGTTTTAACCCTGGTTTGGTCCAGTGTTTTAACCCTGGTTTGGTCCAGCGTTTCAACCCTGGTTTGGTCCAGCGTTTTAACCCTGGTTTGGTCCAGTGTTTTAACCCTGGTTTGGTCCAGTGTTTTAGCCCTGGTTTGGTCCAGCGTTTCAGCCCTGGTTTGGTCCAGCGTTTCAGCCCTGGTTTGGTCCAGCGTTTCAACCCTGGTTTGGTCCAGCGTTTTAACCCTGGTTTGGTCCAGTGTTTTAACCCTGGTTTGGTCCAGTGTTTTAGCCCTGGTTTGGCCCAGTGTTTTAGCACTGGTTTGGTCCAGTGTTTTCTATATATATTAATATAACCGTATCAATATAACGTATCAATATAACCCCCAGTGATTTTGATCGATCTGATCTCTTGATTTCAGCTTATTGAGGAAAACCTAATGATAACATGGAGATTTTAAGGGGGGGGGCATCCTGCGGCCCCCCCATGAAGATATCAGGAGATCAGGAGTATTGATCAGTAGTGATGCTGCAGCTCTATTGATCCCAGCAGTGATTGGATGGATGCTTATAACACAGAATCGATCCCTTTCTATCTCCCTCCCCTCCTCCCTTTCATCCACAGCCTCCTCCCCCCCTCCTCCCCTCCTTACCGGGGCCGGGCTCGGTCGGCGTCGCCCCGCCGTCCCTGCAGCGCAGCACCAGGAGGAAGCGGACGGTCTCCCCCAGGTAGAGGTGGCTCCGGCGGGGCAGGCTGCGGTAGCGGGCCGGGTCCGACAGGTCGGTGATGGGCACCGCCGGGAAATACATGAAGTACTCACACTGCGACTCCATCATCTGCACCATGGCGACCACCGGAGGCTGAGGGGGGGTGGGGGGGCAGGACCGGAGCCAGGGCAACACACGCTTCCTGTCCACACTGTCAGAATAAAAGCACGGACACTGTCCACGCTGTCAGAATAAAAGCACGGACACTGTCTGGGGTTACGCTGAACAAAGAGCTGGTCCATTGCGCCCCGTAGTGGCCAAACTAAAGAATGATATAATAATAATAATAATAATAATAATAGTATAAATAAAAATGTATTTGCTGATTAAAATCAGTGTCTCTCCTCACCTTATTAATTAATTATAGTCTAGTAATTCATCTATTTCACTAATTACCTGATGAATGATAGCAGCAGCTGTTATTGTCAGTGTTGGCGGTTGTTGGGTCGGCTGACGTCAGCGTCGCCGTGGAGACGGAGGGAGATGGAGCCCTGTGATTGGCTGGAATATGTCACGTGAGTTCTATCCGTCATATTTCTACGATTTTACCTCACCGCCGCCATTTTGTTGTTTTTTTAGTTTATAGTTCGTAAAGTTAGTGAAGTTTTTCTCCCGTCAGGTCACGTGAAGAGGAAACATGTAGCTAGTATGTTAGCTAGCTAGCTGTAAGTCAACACTAGCCAAACATTTAGCTAACACTTACGTTCACTTCTTCTGAACTCGTTGTAAAAGCGATGTGTTGTGTAATTCAACGTGCTGAAACCAGATGTTTGGGCTCCAGAACATGTTGAACCAAAACAGGGTTAAACCGTAACCTTGATCCTCCACAGTCAGATGTTTTTATGGCCTTTGGAGAACTACAAGTGAGGGTTAATTTGGACAAAAAACACCACTTCAAATATTTACAGTTGAGAAGCTTTGTCAATACTAATCAAGGTGGTCTTAACAAGGTTCCCCACACACAACTGGAAAAACTGTTTGTAAAGAATGTGTTAAGGAAGGGTATTATCTCAGACTTTTACAATCTGTTGGTATGTAACACATCAGAAAATTCAACAAAGGAATTAATTTCTTGGAACGAAGACCTATCTGCCAACATCAGTGGACAGGATTGTTTTCTATGTTTGTGTAAAACATGTGACACTGAACTGCTTCGAAAGAACGAGTATAATTGGAAAAATTTTATCACTTTGAAAGAAAAAAACTCATAATAAAATGTTTATGGGGAAAAAAACAGGGTTAAACCATCACAATATCCAGTCCTTTACTTTAATATAAAGATAAAAAGGCAGTAAAACAACATAGAGAAGAAGCACGAAGCATATTAAACATATCCACATAGAGTCCGACTGATGTAGAACAGGATTAGTACATTAGACTGCAGCAAAATAACACAGGATCACAGATCAGTCGATCCCAAATGTACAGTCATTTAGGGCAAACATCTCCTGAGGAGCAGAGTTAACAGTTTTATGTTTATTTGAGTTCAGTACTTTTTTAGATTCAGTATATTTTAATCCCCCCCCCCCCCCCCCCCCTAGTGGGGGGGGGGGGGATTAAAAAAAAGTATTTGAAGAAGGCTTTGCAGGGTTTAGGAAACTCATCAAATCAAGGTGAATTAATAATAAACTACAAACTCAAAAGTTTAAAACCTTTAAGAGACTTTATTTTTATTCGTCTGTCCTCAGATCACGTCACAGCACAGTCATGTCGGAAAGGATTTTAAACATTTTGATTAGTTTGATCCAGATGTTTGCAAAAAAAATTCATATTTGCATTCAAATTCTACATTTTTACACATCACACACACACACACACACACACACACACTCACACACACACACACACACACACACACATTTTGCACGTTAACCTTGTGCTCTGCAGTTTTGTTCATAACACTGGAGTGAGACAGTTTGCTCTTAACAAACACATTAACACACTCGTTGGCTCCTCTTCAGCGGCTCAGACGTAAATACTAATGATGACTGACAGTTTTAAACGTGTTGCCCACAGAAACATGAACAGCATCACTAACGCTGACTTCAGCGACACTAACTAAAATATCTGACTAAACATGAAACCTTTCAGAAGCTTTGCAAAGGTTCAAAGATACACTTTATTGATCCCACAGTGGGGAAGTTCACTGTTATTGCAGCGCAAAGGACATAAAGACATAAAGCACAGAGTTAAAGAAAGAGAATATATACAGAAAAACCTTGTATACACTAAAAGAAACATTATTATTATTATATATATATAATATATATTATTATTATTGCACAGTTTTTTCTTTTCAGTAACATCAGTAAAGCATCAGTCGTGCTATGTTAAAGGTTCAATCTGTGGCAGAGCTCTTTACTAGTTCTAGTTATTACAGTTCTAGTTACAGTTGAATGTGGAGAATAGCTTCTGGAAATGATAAAAACCAGTTGTTCTTCCTGTATTAATGGTGCACTTCATTCTTTACTAATATCATTTAAGTCATGAAGGAACAAAATGTTTCCATCCTGTTATGAATAATATGAAGAGATGTGAACGCTGATTTTTGTTTCGGCTGGGGGAGAAACTGAGCTCCTCCACTGACAGCAGAGGTTACACATGAGAGCGGGTCTGATGGTCTGGTCTCTGAATCCGTAGATGAGAGAGCTCAGACATCTGGGGAGGATGATGACAGACACATAAAGAACAATCTGGACGCGCACAAGGACGATCCTGTCCAGGACCTGTGAGATGGCTATGAGCAGTGGGTTGTGCACGGTGGAGGACAGGCTGAGGCTCAGCTGCACCAGGTGCAGCAGCAGCGTGTTACGAGCCTTACGGGCCGAAGCTCTGTCTGTGGAGGCCGACCTGGCCGCCGCCGTCACGCCAACATAGGAACAGCTGACGGCCACGCCGGCCGAGACAAACACAAAGTAAGTGTAGGCTTTGTCGTGAAGATCAGATGCCGGATAGAGGAAAATGTCGTCTTTGCCGCAGAAGTCAGTCATCTGCAGGCTCTGGGGGTCTTTAAAAGAAAAGTTTGACATCAGAACAACTTGAACGAGGACTTTCAGTGAGTTGGAGGCCCAGAGCACAGCGACGGCCACGCTTGTGTTTCTGATGGTGACGACGGCAGCGTGCCTCAGCGGGTAGCACACAGCTACATACCTCTCCAGAGACATCACCACCAACGTGAGGGGGGAGACCAGAGTATTGAGATCGGCGAGCATGGTGAGGAGACCACACACCGGATACATCAGCATTATCCTACAAGCAGACAGTAAATACAGTAACTGACTCTGAATCAGCAGCACAGTGTCTGCTAACAGGAGGTTAAACAGCAGAACGTAACGGGACGTCTCACGGAACACCACTTTGCTCCTCAGGGTGAACAGCATGGTGACGTTAATGAAGAGGAACACACAGCAGGGCAGCGTGGTCACAGAGGAGAACACCAGCCTCTCCACTAAGCTCTGGTACTGCAGCTCCACACTCACGTTGGTCTGGGACTCGTTTGACTTTGACATCTTAGAGACAATAGGATCCCGTCAGAAGCACCATGAATCTTTGTGAGCGTGTGCTCGTGGAGCAGCAGGCTGTGAGCTGGAGCTGCCTCAGTGCCTTCACAGGTATATCAGCCCGGCCCTCACACCCACACCATGTGACGCTAGCGTGGTGATGTCATTCTAGTACCATTATCTTCCTTTTCCCTGTCGCTGCCCTCAGTGATTACCAAGAGAACACACGGGTGGTGTTTTTATGCCGACAGTGCAGGTTCTCTTTCTGTACGTTGTTATGAAGTGAACTTGTGTCCACCTGCACTGAAGCATGAACAGTGTTTAGCAGCCAAACGTCAAAGTGACCCCCCCCCCCTCCTTTAGTGAGCCTGGTATCTCAGGATTAGGCCAAAATAATAGGATGAAATGATGACATTTTAGACCTGTGAGGTCAAAGGTCAACATCACTGTGGCATCATGATGTTGTGCAGAAGCATTAAAACACTGGTGTGTGTGTGTGTGTGTGTGTGTGTGTGTGTGTGTGTGTGTGTGTGTGTGTTCTTGTACCGTCCTACATAGTGAGGACCTGAACCTGATCTTCACCAGCAGAGTGAGGACATTTTTGGGAAGTGAGGACATCTTGGCCGGTCCTCACAACTTCAAATGGCTGTTTGAAGGTTAAGATTTGGTCTTAAGTTAAGGTTAGAATCAGGCTTAAGTTAAGGTTAGAGTCAGGCTTAAGTTAAGGTTAGGGTAAGTGTAAGGGAATGATTATGTTAATGAAGTGTCCTCACAAAGATAGAAGTACAAGGATGTGTGTGTGTGTGTGTGTGTGTGTGTGTGTGTGTGTGTGTGTGTGTGTGTGGATCTTCTGTGCTGCCGGGATGGAGACGTGTGTGGAGGATCGCCCATGTAGACGTGGGGGCTTCTCTGCAGACACTTATGAAGATGGTTTGATGGCCCAACTTAACCCAGCAAACAGCTGCAGACTAAAACTTTACATTTATGACTAAACCATCAAAGTGACCATAAGTGAGCACCAACAGAAGCTACTCACCTGGCCACACCTTCCAATCAGTGGCAGTCACCCTCACCTGGTTCCCCAGCTGCACTCGCTGCAGTAGACTGACCTACCTCAGTGCCAGACTGTCTTACCTTCGGCCTGCCTGTCTGCCTGCCCGTTGCCGACCCCGGTTCTGGATTTGATTACGAGCCTAGCCTGTCCCTCTCTGGGTCTGTTGCCTCCCATCTACCCGGCCAGCAGCCGGCCCTCTGCTCTTTCATCAGCTGTGCTGCTGTTGGGTCCTGAGAACCCCCCCCCCCCCGTTACAAGGCCGGCCTGAAGCCTCACCTAAACCGACCTGAGAGCTAAACTGATAAAAAGCTGTGAAAGACCCGAACAAGAAGAACAGAACCAGCAGCAGCAGGAATCTAAAGTGCCCCGCTCAGGTGCAGGCATCATCCTAGCTTTGACAAGCTTGGAGCACTTTTTTGCAGACATTTGCATTTCTATTTTTCAATGAACCAACTAAGACGGAGCAATAATTCTTTCTGCATATAAAACCTGAGGAGTCACACTTTCACATCAGAGCGCTGCTTCCTTCGGTATAAAGCTGGAATACATGTACAGTTTAGAGGGAGCGTCTGAAGAGCCTTTCTGGCCGAGGCGTTGTCTGTCGACGCCGACCTGGTGGCGAGCGCCACGCCGATGTAGGAGGCTACGATCGCTACACCCACCGACAGGAAGACAGCGCTGGCATACACCTCCTCGAAATCATGAAAGATCGGTGTGAAGAAAAAGATTTCTTTAGAGCACCGCTTAGCCATGTGCACGCTCAGGGGCACGTTCATGAACAGATATAACAGCATGCAAACTCTAATGAGGATGTGGATGAAGCTGAAGGCCCACACCAGAGTGATGGCCACGCCCGTGCTCCTGACGGTGAAGATGGCAGCATGCCTGAGGGGAAAACACACCGCCACATATCTCTCTATCGCCATCACAGCCAGGGTGAGGGGGGAGATTGTGGCGGTGAGAATGGAGATCAGGACGAGGACCCCACATGCATAATACGCCAGTTTTATCCACAAAGAAAACAGCAAGTACAGCAGAAGGTTCGACACCATGTGAACCGTGTGGGCGAAGAGCAGGTTGTACAGTAAGATGTAGCGGGACGTCTCACAAAACAGCCGCTTGTCCCTCAGCGTGAACAACAGGACGCTGTTGATGTAGAAGAAAGTGCAGCTTGACCCCACGGACACGATGCCAAACACAAATACATCGTGTGGAGAGTGATGCTGCTGACTAATGGAGACGTTCTGGGCTCTGGGCTGCAGCAAAGGTGATCATACAGAAAAGGAGAATATGCAGCAGGAACACGTGGACAAGCCTCCATGAACATTTTGATAGAAGCAGTTTTTACCTTTGGGAACCAGGTAAATCAAACTTTTTACAGCAATGCACTTTTCAGGTCAGCAGAGACCTTCACGACTACACACTCAACAAGAAGAACTGTGTTACTGGTTGTATAAACAGAAAAAGTCTCTCACTGGTCAGATCTCAGCTATGCTAGTTCATGCTAACAGGAGCTAACTTGACTCCGTTATCTTCCGTGCTAACTAACTAGAAGGCTAACGAGCTAGTTGGCTTTGCTCAAGTTTCTGGTCATGTGTGGGTGACGACGTTTCTGTTGGGTGCATGGAAATGCTAAAACGATCGATTTTCTTTCTTTAAAAGTACTCATCGTACATCATATAGGCCCTACAACAACACTGCTGGAGCCTCCTTCTTCCTCCTTCAGCAGCCCGACGGCCTCCAGCAGGGTCTGAGGTTACTCAGACACTAATGGCCTTCTGGCTACAGCTCCCAGCACCCCGTGGCCACTCAGGTCACATGCACCCACCCCCCTGCCCTTCTCTGCACCAGAGGGTTAGGGTCAGGGCTCCGTGTCCGGGGCCTCCACCAGGTGCTCCCACTTTACCTTCACCACATGTTTGGGCTGACCAGGTCTGTCCCACCAGGTGATGACCAGGTAGCAGCTGAGCGTCACAGACCTTCAGGCCTGAGGTGTCCTAACGAACCACCGTACGCTCGAACGTGGTTATGACCACACAGGCCCGTCCTCCCGGCCACCCTCCTCCAGGTTTCCCCAGTGTCACCCACTTTACCCCCCCGTTGGTGAAGTCCCCCAGCAGGTGGTGGCAGGTGGAAAGATGGAATCTGTGCCAAAGAAGGAAATCAAGGAGTGTTTTTTTTATTGAGTAGAGGAAGATGGAGTCGTGTTGGGGGCCTGTTGGGGGCCTGTTGAGGGACGGTATCAGATGTTAGAGACTGGCGTCCTGCTCTGTCTAGAGGTTTATTTTCTTTATGAAACTCTTAGCTGTGGTAGATTTTCTCATTTTCTCTGGATTAAAGGTAGATCAGATCCCCTGGATCCTGAGTTTCACTGTCAGAAATCTTTGTATCTGCTCTGAAATCAGATCAGATCAGATCTGATCAGATCAGATCAGATCAGATCAGCAGTCCAACCAATGTAATCCTGTGAGATGGTTTTGATCCACTGGCCCTTGATGGTCCAACAGTCCAGTCTACATGTGACTCTGCTTTAGAACAGCACTAGATGAAAGTCAGTAAGAGTTGGACTCCTGCTAACTTTTCCAGATAATCAGGGTTGTTATTGCTGTTGTAGAAACATTGTTTAAAGCTCAGAGGTGTCCCAGAGAGAACCCCCCCCCCCCCCAGACACACTCCCCTGATAACTCATTAAGTCACATTAAATATTCAAACCCTTACTTGTGCATGTTTTCAGTAAATATTGATATGATGAGCGTCTCCTGTGTGTTAATCAGTAATCTTAATGGGGGGGGGGGACAAACTTTAACACAGTAAACAGAGAAAACTTAAATCTACAATCTCCACATGTGAACTGGTGAATGAGTAAATGAGATTTGTCACCCACTTTGAGCTCACTTGCTCATCTAGAGAGTTTTTCCTGCAACGTGTGCGGTTCACATCAAAAATGATCTGAAAATGATCTGAAAATGATCTGCGGTGCTTCCTGTGTGATAAACATCAGATATTAGCTGTCGTGGTTCTGTGGCCTCAATCAAAGGTGCAGCTGTCTGTATGGGCAGAGTGGGCCAGGCAACAATACTAATATAATACTGATAATAATAATGATTTCAAAGCATTCAAGTCTTTTGATTTGTATCTTGAAATACTTAATACCCTTAATAGCCAAAGGCGGGGGCCTTTGGCTAAGTACTGAACCCCCCCCCTGCTGACCCAGTCTCCCGATAACTCATTTAGATGCATTAAATATTCAAACTCTTAGTCGTTAGTGTTTTCAGTAAATACCGACGTGAATGATTTATTATCCCTGTGGGTGTCGGGAGTCTTCATGGGGAGGGACGACGAGCTCCTCTGTGGAGACAAACTGTGGAAAAGTTCGGACAGAGTAAGACGAGGAAAGTTCTCCTCAGTCTGAACCAAAACCTTCGTCAGGTCAAAGTCATAGACATGAAGCTCGTTGTGACTGATCCTTCACCGTGTCAGAGCTCAGATCAGCTTCTCCTTCTGACGTGATTACAGACACAGCGGAGCTCCATTCAGTGAACCACCGACGCTCCTGACGTCTTCTCTCCCCACCAGCTCGTCCCTCCACAGGCCTCCTTGGTCCTGGTGTTGCCAAATATGAACCCAAAGGCTGACTGGTGTCCAGCCACTGTGACACCATGCAGAGGCTCTAGAGCAGGGGGGTCAAACTCATTTTAGTTCAACACAGCGTAATAACCTTTAAATAACGACAACTCCAAATGTTTCCCTTTGTTTTAGTGCAGAAAAAGTACAATGTTCACATTTATCTTTTTACTAAACATTATGAACAACCTGAAATTTGTCTTTTACACTTTGCAAAGTCGTCCCGCAGGCCGGCCTGGACCCTCTGGTGGGTTGGTTTTGGCCCGCGGGCCGTATGTTTGACACCCCTGCTCTACAATAGCTGTGTGCTTGTACCTGACAAGGTGTGTCAGTCTGACACCTTTCCAGAAGACCAGATCTGGTTCTTCTAGTTTGCTCTACGGAGCCCAGCACAGACGGCTGTCCGTGGAGATCCTGTCGTGTGTGTCATGATGGCCATGATCGATACAGACAATAATAGTAATAATGTCCACTGTGGAGGACGTCACATGAGCGGCATGCTGGGAAATGATGGGAGGGAGATTCAGCAGGACGTGATGGAGTCACGTGAGGTGGGTGTGAAGTCAGAGGTCATAAACAGCTGGTTATCCAGACAGATGCTGCAGACCGACTCTGCTGCAGCACAGGGAACCTGTATTCACCTGATTTTAGATGCTGCATGTTAACTCAACAGGTGTCTCTGAGGGAACACAAGCTGAGGACGTTCACTGTGTGTGTGTGTGTGTGTGTGTGTGTGTGTGTGTGTGTGTCAGTGGCATCAACAGGTCTTAACTGCTTCATGAAAGATGTTGCATGCAGATGTCTCTGTGTCCAACGTGAGTGTGGAGCTGCAGTACCAGAGCTTAGTGGAGAGGCTGGTGTTCTCCTCTGTGACCACGCTGCCCTGCTGTGTGTTCCTCTTCATTAACGTCACCATGCTGTTCACCCTGAGGAGCAAAGTGGTGTTCCGTGAGACGTCCCGTTACGTTCTGCTGTTTAACCTCCTGTTAGCAGACACTGTGCTGCTGATTCAGAGTCAGTTACTGTATTTACTGGCTGCTTGTAGGATAATGCTGATGTATCCGGTGTGTGGTC
Source organism: Pempheris klunzingeri (assembly GCF_042242105.1). Classification (NCBI taxonomy): domain Eukaryota; kingdom Metazoa; phylum Chordata; class Actinopteri; order Acropomatiformes; family Pempheridae; genus Pempheris; species Pempheris klunzingeri. Next base: position 24,905,324 of record NC_092025.1, read on the forward strand.
TCCTCACCATGCTCGCCGATCTCACAAACGAGGTCTCCCCCCTCACGCTGGTGGTGATGTCTCTGGAGAGGTATGTAGCTGTGTGCTACCCGCTGAGGCACGCTGCCGTCGTCACCATCAGAAACACAGCAGGAGCTATAATTCTGGTTTGGGCCTTCAGTTCACTAAACATCTTAACTCGAGTTCTTTTGCTTGTAGATTTTCCGTTTGAGGACCAGGAGAGTCTGCAGATGACAGACTTGTGCTCAGATATAGCCATGTTTCTGGGCCCAATGTCCCGTCATTATGACGAAGCCTACACTTGTTTCCTGTTTCTCTCAGCCGGCGTGGCCGTCGCCTCCTCCTATATTGGCGTCATCATAGCGGCCAGGTCGGCCTCCACAGACAGAGCATCGGTCCGTAAGGCTCGTAACACGCTGCTGCTGCACCTGGTGCAGCTGGGCCTCAGCCTGTCCTCCACCGTGTACAACCCACTGCTCATCGCTCTGTCCAGGACTGTGAGCAGGATCGTGTTTGTGCGCGTCCAGACCGTCCTTTATGTCTGTACCTTCATCTTCCCCAGATGTCTGAGCTCTCTCATCTATGGAATAAGAGACCAGACCATCAGACCCGCTCTCATGCACCGTCTCTGCTGTCAGGTCAGACCAAAGCCAAAGCAGAGAAGTCCGGCTGTGTTCAGGTTCTGGGGAGGCCGTCTGTGCAGGAAAGAAACTGAAAATGTAGAAACAAGTGTAATAACCAGTATTGCTCCTTGAAATCCTGAAAACCAACCGCAGGCGTTAGATTTGAAAAGATTATCAACATCTTTAGCTGCTTTTACTTCATTTTGTCCCAACTTGTCAGCATAACTGTAGCTGTTAACACGTGTGATGGTCACTGACGGACTGGGCCGACATCATCAGAGCTGCTTCTTCATTTTGATGAGGGTGTTTGTTTGTTGTGTAATAATAAAACCAGCTAAAATCATGTGGCTCACAGGCACAGTGGGTTATTAGAACTGAGTCATGTCTGAGCTCAGATAGCGTACTGACCTCTTCACACACCACATTAGCTGTTAGATATACCACATCTCTATTCAGTTCAGCTTCCTTCTTAACCCAGAAGAACCCTTTTCTCCTGTCAGTACAGTCATGGGGGATATAAAACAGACTAAATGGAGCACAAGGAACATTTCTGCACTTATTTCTAAGATCCTACCCCGACTGTCCAACACCTGAAATGTTAAATATGTCACATAAAACAGAGTCAGGACAGGTTAATCTAATTTAGGACAGGATGAGAGCTGTTAAACTGTCTGAAACTCACCTTTCAGTAATAGAAACAAGCTGTTTAAAACCAGCTGGTTGTGTCACAGGCTTGAATCAGACAGACTGGGTCACATGACTGCAGCAGGAGGTTCAGTGGTTACAGGATAAAGCTGTAAAGGGACATTTCCAGGATATTCTAAAGGCCTGTGTCACCCGTGGGCTCTTATGGGTTAAATGGTTTTTTGGCTCTTTAATATTGTGTATCTGCCAATTTGTGTCCGATCTGAATCTTGAAATAAAAGCTATTTTCGTTGATATCGCCTCAGTTCAGACTCTCATCAAGAACATCTATTTATTATTTTTATGTGTGTGTGTGTGTGTGTGTGTGTGTGTGTGTGTGTGTATATATATATATATATATATATGTACACATTTTGCTATGGTCTTTAACATCTGATGCAAACTTAAATATATTTAGTGATATTAAAAACTGTTACAAAGTCTTAGATTTAACCTGTTGATAAAATAAGATAAAATAATGTGATAAATAGTCATTTAAAGGAGAAAACAGAGGCAGTGTTTGACTTTTTTGGTTAAACTTTTACTTTATAATCAGGAGACGTAACGTCGTCGTCATGACGTATGACGTATGAAAGTGCGTAGTGACGGTTGCAGGTCGACAGTTTTCCCTCCTCGTTGACAAAGCTATCCGGCTATGCCGACGTTTAGCTAAAATACTTTTATCGTTGAACATTTTGGACTCCGTAGCTTTAACGTCGTAGGAGGGGGGCAGATTAACAAACCGAACATCCAGAACAACGCTGTTAAAGGTAAACATTTGCAGTAACATGTGCTCTTTGTCCGTCTTGGTTTTGTTATGCTAACGTTTTACGCAGCATCGCTAGCTAAGTGGTTAGCGGGAGAGCTAGCATGCTAGCGTTAGCTTGACGCACATAAGCTAACTTCTAACCAGCAGCCAGAACACGGTGAATGTCCAACAGTGGCGTGAGTCTGTATTGATTTTAAGGCTCACGGTACCGGTCAGAAAGGAGGAATTGGCTTGTCGACAGCTAGTTTGTGCGGATGCTTCGTGAAGCTAACAGGCGGAAACTACGCTACGGGCATGCCAGGCTGCGTGCGTTGGTGTTCGGCTTGTATCTGGTCCTGCGAGGCTCTGACTCTCCAAGTGACGGACTTGGTGTCCAGATGGTTTAAATTCGCCCAACTAGCACGTTAATGTTGTGGTTTGGTTTTACTGTACTAACGGACGGCTGAGCTGCACGTGGAGCAGGAAGTGAGAAAGCCCCAGACCGGTGAGGGTCTGGGAGGGAGGTGTCCAGGCTGGGGCAGCTGTGCTCCACCCTGACACAGTGCTGTGGGACACTTTACCACATCTCCACCTCCATCCAGTGACCAAACAAACAGCTGCACCTCTCACACTGCAGACTACAGCTGGGAAATCCAAAGTCTGACAGAAGAATCTCTGCTCCAACAAAGTTTAAAGTCTGATGTGCATTTGTTGTGAAGATTCAGACAGAAATACCAAAGTTCAGATGTGTTCAGCCCCCAGCAGGCCCTCAGAGGTGTAGCCCACCTGAGAAATGTCACTGACACTGAGAGAAAGTGGTTCTTCCTGTACCTGGTAGAGTTGTAGGTATTGTTTACTGGTTGGTCAGTGATGCCCAACAGACTAGATCCTTAAAGTAATCTAATCTATATAACTTCTTTCTTCAAAGCAAACTGGTGATTGAATTTGTTTTATTAATTGGAGCCCAGTTTGAGGTAAAGAGTGTTTAGTACGTGTGAAGAAAACCCCAAAACTCTTTGATTTGGGATTTAATCTGTGAGATTTAAAGGGTAACTTTAATATTTTTACCCCTGGTCCTCTGTGTCCACATCCTGGTGTCTGAGTGACTGGTAGGTAGTAAAAGTGTTGGAACTGGTCCAGTAGATCACCTCAGCCAGCAGCCACCAAACGGGCTGCAATGGCTGCAACGTGATCCTTTGGGACAACTGCACCTGATCACAGTAGGTCCACTAAAAGAGCTTGTTTGATCCACTGACAGGCTCAGAGTGTTATTCTAAGTGTGTGACAGCATCATGGAAAGGATCCCTGCAGAGAGAGACCTGGAAGATCCTTTTGGTTTAACCACAAACAGCACACACACCAGACTACATTCACTAAAACAGGGATTTTAGAGAACAGGACACAGGAGGTGCTGGCCATGCAATAATACTAACAAACTAAATGATCGAAGCAGCAGTCGACCAACAACTACCATGTTCGGTTAGTTAGTAGGAATCCAAACTAATGTGTTAAAACTTCAAAGTCAAAGCACCACAGGTAACTTGTGTTCTGTGAGCTAAAATGACTGGTTTTGTCAATGGAGTCTGGTGTGTTTTTAAACAGTTTATCAAATGGATATTTTTCTTTGTCTCCTCACAGAAGACTTATGCGGTCTGACTAGCAGGGCAAGATGTTCAACAAGTCATTTGGTACTCCCTTCGGTGGAGGGACGGGGGGATTTGGCACCTCGTCGACCTTCGGACAGCAAAGTAAGTTCTGTTATTTCTTAATTTGAACTCCGGGAGCCAAACGTACAGCAGCACCAGACCAAGATGATTCTTACAGATGAGCTTAGACACCACAAAGTGACTTTCTTCTTCTGTTACGATCTCTGACATTTAAAGTTTATAACGAACAAGCAGAGAGACACGAAACTAACGATCACGTTCACACAGTAATGGCTGAGTGAATGCACTGAACAGCAGTGAGAAGTAATTAAATTCATCAGTGGGTCCAGAGATGTTCAACATTGTAATCAGGCCTGCTCAGTAATCAATATTTGTGAGAATTACTTACCTTTATTGTTCAGTTACAGCTTTAAAGGTGCTGATTTTAGCTAAATTAATCATTTTAATACCATAAGATTTAAAAATGTTCCTCCAGGAAACATATGAAATAGCAAACTTCACTCAGATTATGGTTAATGTTTTATTTCCTGTACTGAAAGCCTGGATTCACCAGATCACCTGTAACAGCCAATGACTTAGAAATCACACACACAACCATGAAACTTCAGCTGACAGTTGGTTATTTAATTGTCTCTTTGTTTAGTTGGTCTTATCTTGTCTTTACCACCCAGCAGGCCTGAATCTAAATTCAGTTGATTGTAGAATCTAACTAAATCATAATAATAAATAACTAAATATGGTGATTTTCTTGTGAAATGACGTCTGAAAGTGTTTGATTTGTTGAGTTTTTATTCCCGGTCATTTGAAGCATCAGCCTGTGTCCTGTCGTCGTCTCCTCACATGAACTCTGTAACCGCAGACGCAGGTTTTGGGGCAACGGGAGGCTTCGGGACGTCTGCGTTCGGGACCACCAGCAACGCCGGAGGACTGTTTGGTGCCACACAGAATAAACCTGGTTCGTTAGCTCTTGTCTCATTCGCTCTTGTTAGAGAAAAGACATCAGATGTTTGTGGTGTTTGGCTGTAGAGAGTCTCAGTCGGAGCACTTCCTGTCTGAGACCACACTCGTCCATGATCTCTGAATCCAGCCTGCAGAGAGGTGTCACACTTTTCAGACCTCCTGTTGGGAAATAATGACTTAAAGCAAAGCTCAGTCGTGTCCTGAAACAGAGAAGAAGGCAGCTGTTAAAGACGTATGAATAAATACTAATCTGTCCCCGTCTGGCTCCTGCAGGCGGTCTGTTTGGGACCAGTACCTTCAGCCAGCCGGCAACGTCCTCCACCAGCACCGGCTTCGGTTTTGGTGCGGCGAGCGGCACTTCAACCAGCCTGTTTGGCAACACCGGCACAGGCACCAGCGGAGGACTCTTCTCCCAGCCCAACAATGCGTTCGCTGCCAACAAACCCACGTCTTTCGGAAGTGAGAACTCCCCTTACTTCACTGTTCAGACCTTTTTGTACAGTTCAGACCTTTTTTAATGGACCAGTTAGATCTCAAACATCCAAAAGTCTCCTCAAAAACAGTTTTTAAACTCTTTTTCTGAACTCAAGACAAACCAGTTTGGCTCAACACAACAAACACGAACAGACTTGAAGATCAGAAACCAAGAGGAAAAGGTACCGAGGATAGAAAGCAAAGTAATACAAACTAAATGTCTGTTTATGGCTGAATGAGTTAACACGGCGGTGACTGAGCCTGTGGCCCTCTGCTGTTGGAGAGAGTCTGTTTTCTCTGTTCTCAAACAAGTAACAATCCAAAGAAAAGGAAACTAATCTGTCGTTCAGATGAAAACAGACTAAACCATCAGTGAGGATGCTGTTCGGATCTGTTAGTGAAATCCAAGAGCCTGCAGTCAGGGCTCATCGCCCAAAGAGGAGGAAACTAACTGCTGCTTAAAGTTACGACAACCTGAAATGGTTTTGTGTTTTAATAAGACGTGAAAATGTTTTCCAATGAGTTTTTAATAAAGTTACGTTTCCTGTCGCGGTCACTCATTCACCTGTTGAAACGTCTCCCTCGCTTTGTGTCCTCCAGACTTTGGGACGAGCACCAGCAGCGGCGGGCTGTTCGGCTCCACCAACACCACCTCCAACCCCTTCGGTGGAACCACCTCCCTGTTCGGAGGCTCCGGCTTCCCGGCGGCGCAGCAGCAGCCGGGAACGACCGTCAAGTTCAACGTGAGTTGGTTGTTTTTCACTTTTTTCAACCTGACCCTGACGTGTTAACAGTCAAACTGAGACCTGAACACACTTTTCTCCCCCCCCTCCATCAGCCTCCAACAGGAAGTGACACAATGGTGAAAGCGGGTGTGACCACGAGCATCAACACCAAGCACCAGTGCATCACAGCCATGAAGGAGTACGAGAACAAATCTCTGGAGGTGAGTTTGTTGTTTAACACACAGGTAGACATTCCTCATCGCCACCGTCAGACCTGTCGGGGCGGTTTCTAATAATAACACCAATAATTATCATAATAAACTTTCCTTAACGTGCTTCCCAAAGCAAAATGAGACTAGAACCAAAGCACATAGGAAGTAAAGAGAATAGAAATCAATAGGAACAGTATTAATAAACATGTCTTTATTTTTCCTCCTGGAGGAATCGAACTCGTATCCAGAAACAGAGCTGGAGCTCCATGAACTGAGCTCATGTAGAGGTTATTTAGTCGTGTTGTGGACGTGTGTTTACGATCTTTAGGGGAAAAGACATTTAGGTCGTCGTCCACCCTCACTGGCATTTTCTACATTGCAATTTATGATTATAATTATTTTATAAATAAAAGAAATACACAAGTTATTAAACACGTTTAGTGGAATTTCAGCCAAGAAATAGTTTTCTTCTTCCTGATTTTTGCTGCCTTCTCTCAGTTTCTGTCCTTCTCTCACTTCCCCCTGCAGGAGTTGAGGCTGGAGGACTACCAGGCGGGCAGGAAGGGCCCGACCAACCCCATGGCCGCGGGCACCGGCAGCCTGTTTGGCTCGGCAACGGCCACGTCCAGCGCCACCACCGGCCTGTTCGGCTCCACCGCTCCCAACACGAGCTTCTCCTTCGGACAGAACAAGAGCACCTTTGGAGGAAGTAAGTGGTGACGGCAGCCGAGGCTGGTGAACGGCTCCTGATCCATAAAGTGTAAAATGGAGCACGTGAAGGAACCTGCGGTGTGTTTGTGTCCTCTCTCTAGCGGCTCCTGGCAGTTTTGGTACGACCACAGGCGGGCTGTTCGGTCAGCAGCCCCCGCAGCAAGCGGCCAGCCTCTTCAAGCCCTTCGGCCAGGCCACCACCACACAGAGCACCGGCTTCTCCTTCGGCAACACCAACACGATGGGACAGGCCAACACCAGCAGCATGGTGAGAGTCACGGCGTTTCCATTTGGTGCTTTAAGTGGAAATCCAAGTTTCTTTAAATAAGCTTTTTTTTTTAAAATATCTTAAATCCAGCGTCAGACGCTCGTGGATGTTTATCTCACTGTGCTGTAACATGAGTGAGGAAGCGATAAGATATAACATCCACAACCACCTCATTGTTAATTTATGTTATCAGCCCTTTAGATTTGATTTGTGTTTGTTTTTGTTAATCAATTTGGTCGTTTAAAACAAGTAAAACCGACAAAGTATTAGACGTCAGCGCTGAATTGGTCCCACAAACAGAGAAATAAAAGATGTCTTCATGAGTTTGACTTGAATAACAGAATCTGCCCGCTGCACCGACTCCTCGCGGAGTTATTTGGCGTCTCACTGGTCCTCTCCTGTCAATCAGGGTTTGTTCGGGAACACGGCAGCGTCCCAGTCGGGTGGGCTGTTCGGCGCCGCTCAGACGAGCACCGCCGCCGGCTTCGGGACGGCCACCGGGCTGTTCGGCCAAACCAACACAGGATTTGGAAATGTCGGCACACAGGTACAAACACAGGGGACCCAGTCAGTCAGTTTGTCACTGACGGGTAATTATTACTTCAGTGTGGGAACTCGTTACGAGCTTCATTTATTCACTCTGATTCTAATCTCAGGAACTAAGAAGTCCTGATTTGTCCACTAATGTGTCGATGTTTCCTTTTAATGTTGCCGTGTGTGCCGGTGTTCTGTCACAGCAGAGTTTATTCGGCAATAAGACAGCCGGGTTCGGCACCACCACCACCAGCGCCCCCTCCTTCGGCACCGGCACCGGGCTGTTTGGCAACAAGCCGGCCCTGACGCTGGGGACCGGAACCAACACCTCCACCTTCGGTAAGTCTGCGGGGTTCAGAGTGGAGGTGGGACACGTTCAGACGGCGTCACAGTTAGTTTATTAATGAGTCCGCTTGTGTTTGCCCGGTGCAGGTTTTGGTGCAAGTCCTGCTGCGGGGAGTCTGTTTGGGAACAAGCCGGCCACAGGAGGACTGGGGACTGGACTGGGAACCAGCTTTGGAGCAGGTACCAGAAGAACCAGGACCAACAGAAAATGAATAGCCAACAATAATTGACTCATTCCAGCCTCTCGGCAGTAAATGTGTGCCAGTTCTCGCTGTCTACCGTTGTAATCAAGTGAAAATCTATAGCTTCAGTTGGTCAAAACAAGCCGTTCTGATCCGTCGGCTCGGCCTTCAGGAGGTTGTGATCACAGACTGTAAATAAGTGGACGTTGCCACGGTGACGTCACCCGTCGGTTTATGGGTCGCTGTTTTGAAGCCTCCAGTTTGGCTTTATGGCCGTCGCCATCTTGGTTTTTTGGAGCCAGAAAGAACCTGACTGGTCAGGTTTAGACATGACCACTGTCAGGTGTGTGTGGATATTAGTTCACCTGTAGGTAAGAGAAGGTGGGACGGATGCACCTGTCCGGTCGTTTTAAATATAAGACAACAAAGAAGGAAATGAATAGACGTACAAAAGAGCAGAGCAGCGCTGGTAAAATTCATGTTACTCAAAAGTAGCTGGACTGGTGAAGTGCACTCATCATGTAGAAGAGATGTCTGTTAGCCTGCTGTCACTGATGGATGGGGTGGACAAAATAGTAGAGACACCTGGCAGAGTGACATCCTCCAAAATGACCACACGGCTCGGTCTCCTCCTCTGAAACCGCTCCGATAAACACTGAACCATATCACCTTCATGACGGGAGGGTTCGTTACAGCGCTGTTGGATTTGACTGCACTGGTTTTAGCCTGTAATTTACAAAGATTTAAAACAGATGAAGTGTTGACGCTCGTCGGTGTGTGTGTGTGTGTGTGTGTGTGTGTGTGTGTGTGTGTTCAGCGGTGGGAACAGGACAGACGTCTCTGTTTGGGAACAACCAGAACAAACTGGGCACCACGCTGGGAACGATGGGAACGTTTGGAGCGGCCGGATTCAACAGCGGAGCCAGCACGCTGGGCTTCGGAACGTCACAGCAGCCCGTCGGTGAGCAGCTGGACTGAAATCTGTTTTTCTTTCTGTGTGACGGTTTAATACCAAACACTTATTTTACTGTATTAGTGTTTTTGGGAGCCACAGCTGGCGGGAAATTAAATTCCCATTCAATCAAACATGATCACCATCCTCAGTGTTTCTGGTACATTTGACCAGTGTTGATTTGTGTTTTCCTTTTTCCTCGCCCAGCCCTCACTGATCCGAACGCGGCGGCTGCTCAGCAGGCCATGCTCCAGCAGCAGCTCAGCGTCCTGGCCTACTCGCCGTACGGAGACTCGCCGCTGTTCAGAAACCAGCTGTCCGACCCGAAGAAGAAAGAGGAGGTGAGAGCGACACGACCGCGGTCGGCTGGTTTATTCTGAGCTTCTGTGGTAGTTTGTGTGACATACGACACACAGATTAGCCTGCAGCACATATTTACCCTCATCTAATCAAGATGGCATCTGTAAACGCTTAAACAGCGTCGTAATAATAATAATGACAAAGAAAAACCCCCGGAAACATGTTTAAAAAATAGAACAAAGGTATAAAATACATACCGGTTTAGTGGCCAAAGCACCAAAACAGTCTAAGTATCCAATCACAGCCTCCCTTTGCTCCGCCAGCGTCTCAAACCGACCAATCCGACGGCCCAGAAGGCTCTGACCACGCCCACCCACTACAAGCTGACCCCCCGGCCGGCCACCAGGGTCCGCCCCAAGGCGCTGACGTCGTCGGGGGCGTCCAAGTCACAGCTCTTCGATGGCCTGGACGATGACGAGCCCTCGCTCACCAACGGGGCCTTCGTACCCAGGTAACCGTCCCGGTCACCACGGCAACTGTGTCTGAGAATGAAAGTGAAAGAATTTAGACCGTGTGTGTGTGAATTTTAACGTCGAATTTTAACCTGTCTGTCTGTCACAGGAAGAGCATCAAGAAACTTGTGCTGAAGAACCTGAACAGCAGTCAGTACAGCAGTCCAATCAACAAAGAGACTGATGACCTCGCTTCACCTTCAGAGTATCCACAGAACGGACACAGGTCTGGACACACACACACACACACACACACACACACACACACACAGCCGTCCTCTCTGACTTCAGCAGTCTTAGTGTCCTCTGAGGAATAAAGAAGTCCATGTATTATTGTTAAATTTATAACAAAAACACTGTTCAGGTTTTAAAAGGCCTTAAATTTAAGTTGCTGATCCGTTCAGACGTCAAACTTTCCTGTCAGATGTAACGGAGCCCTAATGGATTAATTCTCATCATGTGCTCATCGATTAGTTGCTTGATCATTTGGATTCTGTGGATGTTTTTTTTTTTTTTTTTAATGATGCCCTCTCCTCTCCCCGTCTGCAGCCTCATGGAGGAGGAGGAGGAGCTGAGGGAGGCGCCGGGCCCCAGCAGCCGAAACGACGACGACCCGGAGGTCACCCAGTTCTACGTCAACCCCATCGCCAAGCCCATCCCGCAGGGCCGCATCCAGACCAGCCTGCAGGACACCATCAGCGACCTCAACATGCACAAGTCGTCCAGGAACGGACTGGAGGTGATAAACAGACAGAGAGACGACAGCAGAAGAATTCAGATCTGTATTCAGATATTCGGTCGACACAAACACAGACAAGTTTGTCGCTTGTTAACAGCGAGCAGAACGAGTCTGACTGAACGTTAAAGAGTTCAAGACTGAAGTTTGAGTTTAGAAATCATGTTTTCTACCAATAACTGAACCCAAATCCTGCATTAATTGAGCAGTTGGATGAGAAATACATCTACTTTATTAAAGAGAGATCAAAAAATCAAAAGCAGTGCTAAAACAAGGTGGGTCTCTTAAATTGAACTAATTGATTTAATCTTTAGAGAATCTACATTTTTTTAAGTTGCATACAGCGACATTAAAGACGTGACTGAAGCTCAGGCTGTTAATAACTTCTAATCTAATTCTGAGACGAGCAAAACTGACTGACATCATAACCAGCCACCATATTGATCTAAACCAGCCTGGTTTCAGCTTGAAATGAACCCTTTTTGTTCCCAACGGCAAACAAGACGAAGCCTCACTGAAAAGAGTTTAGATGGTTTTTAGTGAGCGTGTTCCTGGACGTGTGTTCTCTCTCCGGGCGTTGGAGCTTTAACATAAAGGTTCCTTCGTGTTTCCATGTTCTTCCTTCAGCTGAGCAGCGAGGACGTGTCGGCGTCTCTGGGGGACGAGTCTCTGCAGGAGGACCAGGAGGAGCAGCAGGAGTCCCAGCAGCCTCCTCACCCAGCAGGTCTGACTCAAACACTCAGACAGAGATTAATGCTTCTGGACAAAGTAAAGGGGGGACAACACCTCAGGCTGCTGGCTCTTGAGGACTAAACCCTCCGAAATGATCTTTATCTTAATTACAATCGATTGTTCTCGAGCGTCTGATGAATGAAACCGTCATGTTTCCTGTTTTTCAGGCATCGTCCTGAACCGCGTCGGGTACTACACCATCCCGTCCATGGAGGATCTGGCCGACATGACGGATGAAAACGCAGAGTGTGTGGTGGAAAACTTCACCATTGGCAGGAAAGGTAACGCCTGCTTGCTCCTCTTTTCTCTGTGTGTGAGAAACCAGCTTTGTGATGTCACGGCCACGCCTCACTACTCTGCTCTGATTGGTCCTCGCAGGCTACGGCTCCATCTTCTTCCCCGGCGAGGTGAATGTGACGGGACTGAACCTGGATGAGATCGTCCACTTCAGGCGCAAAGAGGTCATCGTTTACCCCGACGACAAAAACAAGCCGCCAGAGGGGGAGGGGCTTAACAGGTGAGTGACAGACTGATCTTAGTCTGTGTGTAAGAAGTGGACGCAGCCGACCAATCAGAGGACGCTTCTTTACAGACTGATACCGACCAATCAGAGGACACTTCTTTATACAGACTGATACCGACCAATCAGAGGACACTTCTTTATACAGACTGACTGATGATTTTGATGGTTGGTATGTTAATCCAGTTCCTGTGTTTCCTGTGTGGGTGCAGGCGAGCTGAGGTGACTCTGGACGGCGTTTGGCCGAACGACAAGACGACCTGTTCTCAGATCAGGAGCCCCGATCGTCTGAGCGACATGAACTACGAGGGTCGGCTGGAGAAAGCCTCACGCAAACAGGGAGCCCGCTTCCTGGAGTACAGACCTGAGACGGGATCCTGGGTGTTCGAGGTCGGTCACTGCTGCTCTCACAGCTTTATGGAAGAGACGCCTCAGCGGGTTTCCATCAGAAAATAACTTGCTTTAAGCTTTTAATTTTACTTTCGCCAAAGCTGAGATCACTGATGGGTCATGGCAGATATAGACAATAGATTATTAAAGCCATTCATGGAAAATCAGGCAATTTTGTGCATTTGATTTAAAAAACAAAGTGTTTATTAACCAAACCAACATTTTGTTACAGTAGTCGTTTCCTTCTTATGGTTGAATGAAAAGTCAAGGTCTGATCTAAAGCTTGTTTAAAATTAGAGGAATGTTTGCATGTCGCGTACTGGAAAAGTCCCGGAAAAGTCTGGGAAATGTAAACGCTGCTTTAACACGAGGTCTGTGCTGCCCCCTCTCTCTCTCTCTCAGGTGGCCCATTTCTCCAAATATGGCCTCCAGGACTCTGACGAGGAGGAGGACATCCCACCCAAAGCTGACCCCAAGAAGCTGAAGACGATGGCGACGCTCCCTCCCTCCAGGCTGCAGCAGACGCTCCCCCCCTCCCAGCAGCAGGTGGCGCCACAGGCTCAGGTAGAGCAGCCTGCGCCCATCATCACTCACCACCATCATCACCTCCACCACCACCGTCATCCTCCTCACTGACACACCTGAGATGATTAAAGAGTTTCACTCACACGTCTGCTAGGTGGCGGCCATTTTTGATTTGTTAAGCGTGGAGAGGCGACTCCTGCTCTCCGGGTCACTTTCTCTACTTTAAGTGTTTATAACCTTTTAGAAAACAGATTTTAGAGAGTTTCCCTGCAAACTTTGGTGTAAACTCAAAGAACGTAGGAGCTTCTTTTTTTTTTTTTTGTTCTGCATCGATTGATATTTAACGTTTTCATGGAGGACTGAGATTACAAAGATGGAAGCTTCGTCTTTTTAACAGCTGACGGGTGTCAGAGTGACAGAAGGGAGAACGATGTGAGAGCCTGAAAGGGGCGGGACGTCCTGCGTGAGCCGAGGTCATGGGTGGGGGGGGTTTATAGGTGTTGTTTATAGGAGTCTGTCTTAAAACTGAGCTTTTGTTCATTTAGCACCTTCCAAAGTGCTTCACAGCCACACGAACGGTGTCGGAACGGCGAGCGAGCGTCCGACAGTCACATCGAGTAACATCAGACGCTCAAAGTCTGTCAAATACACGCTTCGGTCGAGCTGATCAGACTAGAGGCGTCAGCGCTCCGGTAAAAGTTGCAGAGTTTTTTTTTTTTTTAAAGTGAAATCTGGTGTTTCTGTGGGGATTTCAGCTGCTGCTCCTCCACCACAGGAGAAGCTTTCAAAACGGCGCCCAGTTAGGACGAACCAACAGAAAACCAGGAAGTCAAACTGACTTTGTCGCTGATGCTCGCGTCGCGTCGCTTACTGTTGGGACACGGTGAAAAGATCAGTAATAAATAGGAATCTGAAAGACTGAAATTACAACATGAAAACAATGACACATTAAAGAATAAACACAAGTCAGTGATCAGGACGAGGCCAGAAACCCTGATTGGATCCTTTTTTTTAAACCGTAAAAAGAACAAATTCACACGACGATCCAACAAACAACACTCGTACTTCTAAAGCTACAGGGAGGAACATCTCTGTGCTGCTTCAGTATCCTGCATAAACCAGAGATGGACCTCCGTGCTGCTGTTTTCAGTTAATAGTTTTGTTTAGAAAATGTCTCAAATATCCAGTTTACAACCATCTGAAGGAGAGAAAATAGACTAAAGATTGACTCTTCGTCGGTTTGAGTTTTCTCTCCACGTCTTCACCTCGTGTTCGTTCAAATGTGTGATTATGTAAAACATTATTTAGATTTTATTTCCGACAGTCGAGCGGCTTCAGGATGAATTTTAACTGCGGTCGAGTGTGAGAAAAGGTGTTTGTGTTCTTCAGTGGTGTTGTTATAACGTATATTCTACTGAGCTTCACTGTTTTCTAACTTGAACTTTGTCATATTCATCAAATCAGAATTCCTCAGCAGGGAAACTTATTAGACTCTAACCTGCTGTAAGATGTGTGTAATGAAAGACAAACTAAGAGAAACTAATAAAGCTGATGGACATTTGATTCTTGGTCTGTAAACAGCTTCTCTTTGTGGGAATAAATGTGATTAAAAGCCGTGGAGGAAGTGCAGTGATTACATTTTTATTTTGGTGTTTTGTAGGAGTGGGGACAACATTTAAGATTTCTTAAATCAATGCCTGAATTATTAATTATTATTAATTCAATATAGAAACACACGCTGCATTCAGCGGGGGCGATCCTGGATAAAACATGAGCTGGATAACTGTCCAGCTCTTTCTAGTTTACACCACAACCCCACCGGCAGTGTTTATCTCCACCTGGTCCACCGTGAAGCCGTGTTTCCACCAGATTTAAGTGAACACTTGCCTCATGTTACTCGCCAGATAGTTTGTCTTTTCACGTTACTCGTCTGAGAAAACACATGAGAGGCAGGAGAGCCAAGGCTAATGCCTGTGCTAACTGGGGCTAATGCCGGTGCTAACTGGAGCTAATGCCTGTGCTAACTGGGGCTAATGCCGGTGCTAACTGGAGCTAATGCCGGTGCTAACTGGGGCTAATGCCTGTGCTAACTGGGGCTAATGCCGGTGCTAACTGGAGCTAATGCCGGTGCTAACTGGGGCTAATGCCGGTGCTAACTGGAGCTAATGCCGGTGCTAACTGAGGCTAATGCCTGTGCTAACTGGGGCTAATGCCGGTGCTAACTGGAGCTAATGCCGGTGCTAACTGGAGCTAATGCCGGTGCTAACTGGAGCTAATGCCGGTGCTAACTGGAGCTAATACCTGTGCCAACTGGGGCTAATGTAGCTAGTGCTTGGGCTATCTGGGGCTAACGCCGGTGCTAACCTGCTTCTTATTAAACTCCGTCCTAAAGCCAGACTCAGTAACAGTCACATGATCAGAGTGTAGCAGGTCGTCCAGTGTCCTCGCTGACTGTCCTGTCCAGTGGGATCATTGAGCTCCATGTTTGATTTGCCGTCAGGATGTCAGGACAGCCAATCAGAGCTCAGATTCCCCTCCAGGATGCGTTCACTGACTGTTCTCTGTTGGAAACTCACTTGGGTCTTTCACGCCGTCCACCATGATTTTGCGTATTCTCCCGTCTTTGCATTGACTTCATGTATTTCACCTGCAGGAAAATCTCACTTCCCCTTTGGAAACGCACCTTTAGCCCCGGCTGTGTTGTTTTGCAGACACTTCCTCGTTCACTGAATCAGTGAATTAAAAATGTAAATACTCGTAGAATCGCAACACAAATGGTAACGGTGCCCAAGCATCAAGTGCCAACGTGAGTTTGGGTCATAAGATCAGTGAAGCCAGAGATCCCTGCGGTGCTGAGAATAAAGGGTTTTACATTTTATTTCAATAATAAACAATATTGAGGAGTTTTTCATCCGGATCAAAACGGCAGCGATGCAGCACCCAGAGATCAGCTGATGGTTTATCCAGATGAGGAGCAGGTCAGGAAAAATGGATTCAGTGGTTAAAGTCTATAATTTTTTCAATATTAAACCTCAGAATGAACGAAGAACGAGCGGAAAAGAGATCAGAAAGAAAAAACGAACGTTACTGACGATGTTTAACAACCTAATTATGGTCACATGACTCATAACGAAGGCCTCATTCTCTCTCTGTGTGTTTTTAGTCCACCGTTGTCGTGGATCTTCCGGATGGCGTGGTGGAGCTGGACAGCGACATGGCCGACATCACCCAGAGCTTCCCGGCAGAGAGCATGCTGGGAGGAGAGGAGGACGGCGAGCTGCTGGCGGGGGAGATGGACGTGATGAGCGGGAAGCTCGGAGGTTTGATCCCTGCGGAGCACGACGGCGTCTCTGCGTGCGGCCACATCACGTCCTCACTGGGCATCAACCCGCACACCCTCCAGGTAGAGCCGCCGGCCGCGTCAGCACACGGGAAGTACATCTGAGCCCCGCCAGAATAAAACCGTCGAATCCTCTGTTTTCAGATCATGAAGGCGTCTCTGTTTGCTGAGGATGAGGAGGAGAGCGACATGTTCCAGGATCCGGGAGCGATGAAGGTCCCCGGTGACGTCTCGTCCCCTCGCCTCGTCCTGCCGGGAGCTCAGAGCCGACCCTCCGGTAGGAAACACAGACCTCCATCCACCAATAAACCTTTATTTTATTCAGGAAAAACTGTTTGTGGCAGCTGGAGGTTTAGCGCCTCGCTTAAAGGGATAGTCTTTAGGTTTAGGTTTTTATTTTCGTCAGCCCACCTACAGTTTGTAGAAGCGGGCAGTCGTCCCGGCACAGACGCCAAGAAATGTAGAAAAACGTCAATTACAAATAAAGTAATTTTACCTGAACGTGTGAGTAGCTGGTTCACCGCAGCAACATGAACGAACATGTTAGTTTGGATCCAAATTTAAAACATTGAAACCATTGAAAGAGCCATCTGACGAAATGTGAAGTGGTGAAAATATTCTAAATATAACGCACACATAACCTGATATTGACCTTTTTGGAGGGGGTCAGACTCTTTTGTAGGAGAGAAAGTAAAAGGCAGATCCACGGTGACGCCTTGAGTTTAGTTTACTGTGATTAAAAACAGAAACTGAAACTTGTAGTGTGTTTTTTTTCTTGGTAAATCACTCAAACAATTAATTAATTATAAGAATTGTTGCTGCATCATTTTCTGTTGATGTAACTGATCGATAGTTTAAGTGCTTGAGTAGTTTGCTGACATGAATGAGTTACTTCTATTGTAGGAGGTGTGTGTGTGTATGTAAATAAACCTGAACCATGTCCCCCCCCCGCAGTGGGCGGTCTCCTTCAGGCTCGTTTCACCTCCGGCCTCCTCTCTCAGCTGTCAGACTCTTCCCGCCCTCCTCTTCTTCCTCCTTCTCTGTCCCGGGCGTCTCCAGCGGCCATCGAACCCTCCCGCCCGTTACACTGGGCGGGGCCGGCCCCCTCCCCCTTCCTGCTGCCCCCCCGAACTCCAGAGCCTTCGATCAGGACGGTCGGTGTCCGGCGGCTGGGCGGCCCCGTCCCCCTCAAAGAGTCGGTCACTCAGGGGAAGGTTGGTGCTGCGTTGGTTTTATGTTCTGTATCTTTAAACCTGGGCCCTGTTTTTATATCTTTCTCTTCAAAGCCACCAGACTCCATTTACAAAAACAGTAATTTAACCTCAGAGAACCCGGGGGCGTTGCTGGTTTACCTTTATCAGTTAGTTTGTTAATGTTACTGTGTGACTTCATGTTGTTTTTCAGGGGGGTCTGCTGATGGACGCGGGGCTCTTTGTGGGTCGCTCCTTCCGGGTCGGGTGGGGTCCCGGCTGGACGCTGGCGCACTGCGGCCACCGGCTGAGCTCGGCGTCGGCCAAACAGCTCGACCACCACGGACTGACGGCCAAAACAGACTTCAGCTTCCTGCCGAAACCTGCCAGGAACAAACCGTGAGAGTCACACACACACACACACACACACACACACACACACACACACACACAGAGTGTGTATAAACATTATTAAAGCCACATTGAGCCGAGAAAACATTTTAATTAGAATAAAAACTTTTTGCTGAACTTCCATCATGAGCTTTTGTCCCTCGTTAGTTATTTTCCTCTACAGCCTGATTTATTCTTCTGCAGTGACTCGACGCCGTCATGAGCTCTTAAACGTAATAAACCTCCGGACTGCTAGCTAGCGGTGGGGATTCTGTAACTCTGTGCTGAGTTTCTCTTTGTTTTGTCCGTGTTCTTCAAACAGCGCAGACAGAGACTGAGTCCATAAATACACTTTGAGATTTTTTTTGTTTAAGTTTCCATCAGTATTAAACTCATCCAGTGGCAGCTGTCTGTAAATCCAAACAGGGACTGCTAATGGCTTCTTCGGCATACTTTTAGTGGAATACATTTAATACATGTAAACAAATGTGCTACAAAAGGGGCTCAGATGTTGCCAGAACCTTCCCGTAGTGGACGGCAGCTACAGCAGAGCAGAGAGGGGAAGATGACTGACTTATGAGCTCAGAACTGGATTAAAGTCAGTGACCGGAGCAGGAAGCTGGTGTTAAAATCACCTCTGAGACAGAAATAAGTGGCGTCCACATGGGGCTCCGTTAGCTTTAACTCTAACCTACGCTGGCTGATGCTAGCTGATGCTAGCTGATGCTAACTGATCAATCACATTTGTTGCGGTCTGTGTTCCCTCGACGTGCCGTCTGCAGGCTGACTGAGAGCCCCTACAAGGTGGTGCTGGAGCAGCTGGAGGGTCTGGAGCCTCCAGCAGGGAAGACCTGCGAGGAGGAGGAAGAGGAGGAGGAGGAGGAGGAGAGCGGGGCGGTGCTGCAGCGCCCCCTGGAGATCTGTCTGAAGCACAGCACCGTCGACACGGAGTCGTCCGCCTGCCCCCTGGTCCGACCGCGGCCCGGCGTGGCGGCGCTGCACGAGTACGCCGAGTGGATCAGCGAGCTGAGCGACAAGCGGGGAGAGGCAGACCGTGAGTGACGGAAAAGATTCATAGAAGTTAGAAACTAGCTCAAGTCTCTTCGTAGAGATGAGACAAAGGATTTTAAGAAAAACTCCCAGAATTCTTCTGCAAAAGTTTGTTTATACTGTTATAAACAAACTTTTGGTTTCTGAAACATTAGAAAACAGAGAAAACTGTCCACCGTAACATCCTGAAGCCCAGTTTGACCTCATCAGATGTTTTTGTTTGTCCCAAATCAGAAAGACTCCATTTATTTTACTGCCAAACCAAAAAAAGCAGGAACAGATTTTTGTCATTTTTGCTTGAAGAATCAAAATATTTGTGGTTTAGTTTTGTTCATCGATTGATTAAAGGATTAATCATCATATTAGTATTCAGCAGATTATGTGATAATGTTAGATCAACTCTTTTGATCTTCTCTTTCTGCAGTATTTTCCTGTGAACCAGTTTTTGTTCCTCTTAGAGGAGGCTTTGACCTTCTGACCTGAAATGTTCTCGGGCATGGTTCTGATCCTCCATCCTGTTTACAGATGCTCTCAACCCAGTTTAGCTTTAAAACACGTGACACTGAGGACATATGATGTTCAGGACACATTATTTGGGACATGTGATGTTCAGTTGAGGGTCCAGCAGGTGATTCGTTGGGAAACAGGAGATTTTGGGTTCCTGGTACTTCTGTTTCCAGGATTCAGCCCTACGAGTGGAGTAATTCTGTCTTTTCTTTGTAACCCTCCGTCTCCCTGCAGCCCTCCTGGGCTACTGGGCCGAGGTCTGGACCTTGTGCGAGGCCTTGTGGGGCCGGCTGGGCCCCGTGGACCAGGAGCCGGACGTGGAGACGGCCGGCGAGTACGAGCAGCAGCTGGAGAGGAGGCGGACCTTCTCGGCCTGGCTGTCCCGAGGAGCCGCCGGCAGGGTGGAGCAGGAGGTGGCGCTGGCGGGAAAGGGGCGCCACACGGACGCCATCTTCAGCTACCTGACGGGCAACCGCATCAGTGAGGCGTGTCGACTGGCACAGAAGGAAGGTGAGGAGCGGGATCGGTAATTAGTTCATTTAAAAGAGTGTTGGAACTGGTCCAGTAGATCACCTCAGCCAGCAGCCACCAAACGGGCTGCAATGGCTGCAATGTGATCCTTTGGGACAACTGCACCTGATCACAGTAGATCCACTAGAAGCAGCAATGGTGGACAAAGCACATGTTAAGTTTTAATTTTGGAAACACGACGATTGTTCCAGGATGTAGTTTTAATACTCAAAGCTGTCAGGACAGACTGCTGAACATTTTTAAACATTTAAGATGTTAAAGTGGTTTTTAAAATGGAAACAAACGAGGCAGAGTTGTGTTTAATATCATAATATCATATTTCATCTTATTGTAAATGTACATTTTAATGACAAGAACCGAAGTACATGTGTGTTCAGAGCTCAGATGGTGACGTCATCACGTCCAAATGCCTGTCTGAAGCCGGGGCGCTCTGTACTGAGAAAGGCCTTAAGTTCCTCGTCTGTTACACCATCAGACATCATAACACTGAAACTCAACCATGTATAGATGTACGTGAGCTTTAAGCACAGTGAAAATACCAAACAGAAAAATGATTCTTCTGATTCCACAGTTAATAAACTGACAGATGTTAACTCCCAGCTGTTTGTCCCCAGGTGACCACCGTCTGTCCCTGCTGCTGTCTCAGGCCGTGGGCTCTCAGTACTGCCGGGACCTTCTGGCCCTGCAGCTCGCCGACTGGAACCGCATGCAGACCGACTGCTACCTGCCCGAGGAGCGACTGCGCATCTTCGCGCTGCTCGCTGGGAAACCTGTACGACACGTTTGATTCATTTCCTGTTTGTCAGAAAACTCAAAAGCCAAACGAGAATAACATTCACAGGCCTCAGCTGAGAAATGTTACGAATTATGACCCTAAATCTGAACCACTTTCTGTTTTCTGTTCAACAGAAGCCCACCAACATCATTTTTCCTCCTTTTATCTAAAAAAACTCAGATCCGTTGAGATGTGAACAGTTATTTTTCTCTTTGGCTGTTTTGAGCTTTTATATTTGTGCGTCTGTGCGGCTTCGTAATCACACCAAAGTTACTTTAACAAAGTAAAACACTATTTGTGTGATTTAACTCGGAGAACAAAGGCACTTCAGAACTTGCCTGAGAATCGTCACATTTTTAAGTTTTCCTTTGCGTCAAAGTCATCCGGTGACAGTTGTCTGTTCATCCACGGCCGCACTGCGAACAGGAACTCCTGGTGGTTTATTCGGCTCACTGTTAATGTCCTCAGTTTGCCAAAATGTAAACAAAGTGGCTAAAAATGGGGCTCAAGCAAGTCAAACGTTACCTGAGCCTGAGCCGTGCTGCTCTACGTCACGCTTGATTCACGTCCTGTTCAGAGAATTCAAAACTAAGATCACAGAGGTCACAGACGTCGGTGTATATCCTGTGCTGCTCGTGTCTGACGGGGTCACCTGTCACCTGTCACCTGTCCGTCCCTGCAGGTGTGGCAGTCGTCGGACTCTGTGGTGAACGTCTGCTCCGAGCTGGACTGGAAGCGCTGCGTCGCCGTCCACCTCTGGTTCATGTTGCCCCCGACCGCCTCTGTGGCCGACGCCCTCGCCAGATACGAAGCAGCCTTCCAGGTGAGCCGCTGCCCCCCACCCCCCCCCCGCTCTGCTCCGGTGTGGTCACGTGACTAACGCCGGCCGCTGATCATGTGTCTGTCCCGCAGGGCTCATGTGAGGGGGGGAAGTACGCCTGTGCCCCCCTACCTCCGTACCTGGAGGCCGAGCAGCCGGACATGGAGGATGAAGAGGAGGAGGAGGAGTCTAAACGGCCGTTCCACGACCTCTGCTTCCACCTGCTCAAACTCTACAGCGACAGGTGAAGCAGCCGCCTCGCTCAGCTGGCGTCAGGGCTCCATGTCATGTGGTAGAAAACTGAGGTCACATGATCAACAGAGACCCTTGTGACATCATTAAGGGAGCCGAATCTAAACCATCACTGAAACACGGAGCAGAAACAGAGTCTGAGGGTCTTTAGACACATTTATGAAGCTACGGGACCTTTCTCATTCATTCAGAGGGGAAGTACTCAGTAGTAGCAGCTTTAGCTCCTACATTTCCCATAATGCTCCTGCAGCTAAAGTTCTGTCCTTTAGTTTACTCCTTTAGTTTGAAACTGATCCTGATTGGACCGCAGCAGGTGAGCGGATGATTTGATGCTCCTCTCGTCTCTCTGCCCTCAGACACTACAGCCTGCAGCAGCTCCTGGACCCTCTGACGGTCACCTGGGAGCGTCTGGATTACCGGCTCAGCTGGCACCTGTGGGGCGTCCTGCAGGCGCTGCACTACAGCCACCTGAGCGCCTCGAGGCAGGGGCTCCTCCACACCAGCTACGCCGCTCAGCTGGAGAGCGCCGGCCTGTGGCACATGGCCGTCTTCATCCTGCTGCACATCCCCGACCACACGTACGCTCACTGACGCTCTGTGTTTGTTCTGCTTGTGTCCCTGCAAACTTTAAGTGAAAAATAAAAGCACGAATCAAAAGGGCATCGTAGAGATGAAAACAGGAAAAACAGATAATCAGCAAACTGGTGGACAGAAAGAATTAAAGTCATTTTATTAATCAAACATCCGTCATTGCTTCAGATTTCAGGTAAAAATACTGAACTTCTGCTTGGTAACTATCAGGACAGTTCAGTCTGATATCATGATGAAAGGTTGATCCTGATCAGATTAAATTAAAAGATTAAAATAATCTAGATTTGTTGTTCTTGTTCTTTTAGTGTTGTTAAATAGATAATCGTTCATCTAAACAGTCACGAGTGGAATTATCCTTTAACTTAATCATCTTCCCGTGTCGTCTCGGCCTCCCTGCGGACAGACGGACATGTTTCTGATCTCTTCCTGTCTCCGTGTGTCTTCAGTCAGCGGCAGCGAGCGGTGAGGGAGATGCTGACCCTCCACTGCCCCCTGCAGGACACGGACCGGTCGGTCCGCAGGGAGCGCTTCCTGACCGAGAGGCTGCTGATCCCGGAGCAGTGGATCCACGAGGCCAAGGCCACGCGGGCCCGCCGCGACGCCGACAGGCACCAGGAGGCCCTGCACCTGTACCGGGCCGGCTACTGGAGCCAGTGTCACCGGCTGCTGATCCAGCACCTGGCCTCAGGTAACCGTCTCACCTGAGGAACACACTCAGACCAGATCATTTTGTTCTTTTGCTGAAAATGAAGACTGTAATAATCGAGGTCACTTAAACGTCACAGTGGATTCAGGACGTTAACATAAGCCTGCGATAAAGGACTGTTTTAATGTGTCATCAGGTGGATTTTCTGTTATTTCTTTATGGTATCAAATGTTTTTTATCTCCAAAATCACATCACAAACGTTGCTGTCCAGTGATCTCACTAAATAAGATTCACTTTAAAAACATGATAACACACTTAAAACGACCTCCTACATTATTATTAACAGAGAAAAGAAGATTAAAAGATTCAGGTGAACAATAAGGTCAATGATCAGTGTGCACCTTTATTATTATTATTATTCACCTGCTCTGTTTTCGGTCTTCACTTCCTGTGTGCAGAACCACACAAACACTCACGTTCTGTTCTGGAAAAGGTTTTGAGTTTTAAAATCAGTTTCCACGAGCTGTACGGAGTTCAGAGGGAGTTACAGATGTTGTTCATCTTCTTCTGATGTCTGTAAGCTTGATGTTTGTCCCTCCCGTCCTCCCGTAGACTGCATCATCAACGACAACCACGACTACCTGCTGGAGTTCCTGGAGGGGCTGGCGGTCCCTGAACACAGCGCCACCATCCAGGACTGGGACACTGCAGGGGGGGTTTACCTGGACTACATCAGGGTCATCAAGACTCTGCAGGACATCCAGCAGGTGTGTTTCTGTCCAGACCAAAGAAGAAGAAGAAGAGTAGACTAGTAAAAGTACTTCTGAAGGTCTGATGTGTGCGTTTTCTTCCTCGCCGCCAGATGGAGAACGCCGGCTACGAGCTGGAGCGCCTCTACACCGACGTGACGTCTCTGTGCGGCAGAATCGAGCTTCTGCCCTGCAGCACCGCCAGAGACCGGCTCGCCCAGTCAGGTAAGAGGTGATCGGACGCCGAGACGCTGAACAGCAGCTGGATTCACTCGCTCTGATTGGCTGAAGTTTGAAGGTTGTGTCCGTATTAAACGATCCGGTTGTATCAGGGCGGGTATTTAAAACTTCCTCCAGTGAACAAACGGCCGTAAATTACTGCGCTGAGAATCTTTGGCGAGAACATGAGCGAGCTGGTCCTGGTCCTGGTCCTGGTCCTGGTCCTGGTCCTGGTTCAGGTGAAGTCGGCTGCTGTTGTTAGTTTGATGAGAACCTGTGGATGCTCTAAACTGATCCCCCCCCCCCTTGCAGAAATGGCGAAGCGTGTCGCCAACATCCTGCGTGTGGTGCTGAGCCTGCAGCAGGGCGACACCGCGTCCGACTCCCTCAGCATCCCGCTCGCCCAGCTGGCGCCGCACATCACCCGCCTGCCGATGCCGGAGGACTACACGCTGGAGGAGCTGCGAGGTCTCACGCAGTCATACCTGCGACAGCTCATCGTCAGCCAATGAGAGCGCAGGACAACGGCGGCGGTGAAACTTCTGGTGCAGAAAAAGAAAAACTTTGGTGTTTCAGCCGAGGAGAAGAACTTCGTTCAGTTCAGGTTTCGGACGCCGTCTGTTTGAGCTTCTTCTGCGTTTTCAGCTTGTTGCGTAGAAAAAGGGCTCAAAGCTTCGGCCCGTCGCTCCTCCTCCTCCTCCTCCTCCTCCTCCTCCTCCTCCAAACCAGCGAGGCTCCGCTTGTTCATACAAACCTCACACAGCCAACATCACCAAACAGGACCAACGCTCCTCTGGTGAATTATCGGATTATTTAACCTAAAAGAAAAACCGCTCGTTGGAAGAACTGGTCCTAACCAGTGATGGGGGGGGGGGCACAGTCACGGTTTCGTCTTCGGTTGTTGGGGATCATCGTTTGAGATTCGAGCTCCCAGATTTCTTACTGGTTTCTTCTCCTTTCTGCTCAGCTAGAGACTCACTGCAGGCGTGTAAACCTCCTAATAACTGACCTGCATCGTGTCACGACGGTGGAACGAGGATCCGCTCACTTTAAACTCTCTGAAGGCTTCACGGCCTCCTGGTAATAACGCCGGCTTAACATTCGCTGAGTGCTGCCGGAGCTTCAGGCTGAGCAGAAATCAGAGGAACATAAGCACCAGGAAGAAGAACACACTGATGTGGTCCCTCTTTTTTTATGATTTAGAAATGGAATAAGAGGACAAACTGTTCATCAGCTGGTTTTCAAAAAGGACCTCAGGTATAAAACATGAAAGTCACGACATTTTACATCCACTGTGTCGGACTAGTGGAAGGAAAATGTCCAAAATCCACATTTAGGTGTTAATTCAGCTTCAGTTTGTCTCTGCGTCGAACACTTCACCTCTTTAAAGGCCGTTTTCTTAAAATGAGTCTTTTTTCTAACTCTTGAGCCAGAAATCTCCTCCAGACACTTTTATTTCTCTCTTTTTACAGATGTTTGGTCATTTATTTTACTCCTAAAAACAAGTTATTTCTCCCTGCTGACAGTATTTTCTGATTTATGGAGAGATTAAAACGACGTACATAAATATATCCAGTAAAATCTTTTTGTTCTAATGAGTTTTGAACTGCTTTGGAAATGTGTGCAGATTAGCACAAATGATGCCTAATTAGCATATTTAAACATAAAACAATTAGAAAATCTAAACTATTTGTCGTATCCTGAGCGATAAACTGATAAACGATGTTTCTGTTGGTTCAAGTTTTCACCTGCTGCGTTTTGCCTTAAACAATAAAATTAAATGTATAAAAAACATAATAATGATGATAACAAGCCAACACAGTAACACCGACGAGGACGTAAAGGACCAGCATGCATTTCAGTGAGTCACTTTATTTTAGTCGCAGGAACCTGAAGAATTAGTTACATTTGGTCTGTTTTATTTTGAAATGCTCCCTAAGAACAGGCTCACTTCCTCTGTGGCATGCGAGCGCGTAAACGTGACCCCCCCTCCCCCAGTTGCTTGTTTGACCTCCGACCCCAAAGAAACGGCCGCCGTTGAACGAACTCCTGTCTCAGAGAACTGGGGTTATTATAAGTAACCAAGGAGCGGCGTTAGCTTAGCATAGTGTGGCGTTAGCATCCGCTCATGTGTCGATATGTGAATAAAGACGATTATCTGATTACCGAAGGCGACGTCACGAAAACGGGTCCAACGACTCCGAGGAAAGTTCAACATGCAAAGTGTAAAATGCTGAATGGTCTATTTTTGTAGATTTCTTGTTTTTCTGTTTGAATGGAAACCAGAAGTGTGTGTGTGTGTGTGTGTGTGTGTGTGTGTGTGTGTGTGTGTGTGTGTGTGTGTGTGTGTGTGTGTGTGTGTGTGTGTGTGTGTGTGTGTGTGTGTGTGTGTGTGTGTGTGTGTGTGTGTGTGTGTAACCGGAGAGACAACAAACAAAGTGTTTGGTTTTGGTTTTTTAGCACTTCCTTTGTTTGGTGGTCAGATTTGTGAAGAAGTGAAGTGTTTCCCTCCAGAACGAGCTGCCGGCCGGAGATTTCACCACATGTGATTTAAATATAAATATTGTATATTTTTGGAAAGTCAACCAGGGAATATCAGGTCATTTTTATCCTCCATCTTTAATTAATAAATTGGATGCAAAGCTTTGGACTGAAACCCTTCACTGATCGATCGATCGATCGTCTTTCTCTCTGTTGCAGGTGAACTGTCGGCTTGCCAAAAATGTTTTTTTGTTTTTCAAAGTAAAATCAGTTTTGTTGTTTCTCAGCAAACACTGACGCTCTGTACAATGTGTGTGTTTTCTCCTGTTCGAGTGTGTGTGCGCATGTTTCCTGATGATTTTGTTGATATTTTTTAATAAAGTCGAGTAGAAATAAACATTTGTTGGTTTTATGTCTTGTTCATTTGATGTCTGGATCCCAGGATTTATTCTGCAGCTACGAAATCAGTCAAAATATCAGAATGAAGGTTGTTTCTTTAAGAAACCTTAGAACTTAAAGTGTTTCCTTAAAAGGGGGCGTGGCGATGAAAGCTGCTCTGGATGGCGATGATGTAAGCGCTCTGTAGAATGTGACGCAGTGCATTGTGGGATTGTCGTCGTGGACACTGGCTTGGTTCCGTTCTAGAACTCTGGCGGCTGCAGTGGATACATTTTAACTCCAACGTTCCAAATTGTCTTTAATTCTCACTTTGTCCTTTTCAGGTTTAAAGGCTGTTTGCAGCTTTAACTACAGCAGAGGCCACTTTATGTACACGTGAAGAGGCCCCCCCCCCTCTATGAGCAATGGTTTAGTCCGTTCCTTCCCGCCCTTCGTACAGAAGCTACTTTCACTTTCATGTTCCCTGAACAAAGGAGAAGAAAGTGTTTGATGGAGTCGCTTCAGCCTCAGTTTTAGTTCATTCCAGACACGTTGGGAATCAGGATCAGCATCAGAAGTGGAACCACAAGAAGTCAGAGAGAAACTCAGCCTGAGTGAAGAGATTTAAAAAGAAACGAGTGATTAAACTGTTTTTATTTCAGAGTTTACAGTGAAATGAGTTTCATGAGGTTTATTATCCCTTTAAGTCAGGAACAGTCTGCATTCTTTATCAGTGGAGGGAAGTACCCACAGATTTACACTGGTACGATATAAATCAACTACTCAGTGACAACAGATTAAACTGACCGGCAGCTTTAAAGTGATGATCACATGAACGATCAATAATTAGAATCCAAATCAAATTAGAATGCTAAATCAATAAAGACTGATTGATAGATAAACCTGACATACAAAACCATCACCAAAATCAATACAATCAAACAAACAGATGAGCTCAAAGTAGAAAAGAGTGAAAATGTAATCAATCATCAATGAGATCCAAAATGTGTTCAGGTGTTTACACACTGCTGAGACACTGCAAGTGGAAAAAAAAAGAGTGGAGCCAAGATGGCCGACAGCCAGAAACACCAAGGTCCTCATTTTCTTCTGTTCAAACCTTCTATAAAAAGAAACCACTGCAGGTAAGAAAACTATGGTGACATCAAGTAACATCTAAGGAGTCTAAGTATTGATTTTATATTGGGAGGAAATTATGATTAATCACATGTCCACTGAAGTGTACATCATGCATCAGGAGCTATATTTCAACTACTGGACATAAAAATATCTTTATAAAATATGGGTTGAAAAAAATTCTTGTTTTTCATGAAGAAAGATGAATAAAACACTTCCTGACTGAGGTTATCATAATTCATGCATGAAAGGGTTAAGCTTCCTCTGGGTACAATTATCAGGAAACACTCCATTAATCTCCACTGTTATGCAGACGATACCCAATTATACTGATCTATAAAGCCAGATGAGCCCAATCAGTGGACTAAAGTAAATCCAGTTCTTCCCATTAAAGGGGAGTTCTTCCAGTTAAAAGGGAGTTCTTCCAGTTAAAAGGGAGTTCTTCCAGTTAAAGGGGAGTTCTTCCTGCCACTGTGTCCTAATTTAATATCTGAAGCTGCTCGTGTTGAATTCCTGAATCTTTGGGTCTCTGTGAATTAAAGAGTTTGTTCTGAGCTGCTCTTTATGGGAGGAGTGTGAGAGAACGCTGTAATGAACTGGTGCTGTATAGATAAAGATTGATTGATTGATTGAGTACTGTCAGCTTAACTTAGTGTTATTGCTGCTACTAGCTACCATTTCTTATTGAAACTCCAAATCTTTTGTTTGCTAATTTTGAACCGGCAGGAGGACGGAGGACGGATCAAGGTCACAATTCTTCAGTTGATAAATTCAAGGATAAAGAAAACAAAAATTAGCCGATACGTCGTTATCAGACTTTTAAAAACTGTCTTACTGACGTTATTTGACAGGTTTTAAGCAGGCGTCATTTTCAATCAATCACAGCACCTACTGAGTGAACTCTGGTGCCATCGGTTGAATTCAGCGACACGTCTTGGTTGTACTCATTGGTCCTCACGTTGGTGACCGTCACGACGTCTCCGACAGATAATCCTTCACTCAGCTCGGTCTTCACGTGCCACATGCTGATCTTGATGGAACCTGTATAATCTTCCAGGTAGAAATCTTGCCTCTTTGTCATAGTGCGTTTGTAGTGCACCTTAACCGGTTGGACAGGATAGATCTGAGAGCAGCACGACATTAAAACATCAGAAATTCATTCATTTTTCATAAATTCAACAGCAGGTTGTCTGGTAAAGGTCAGTCTGACCTCTGGGTTCAGTCTCCTGCATCATTTTCACATCAAAACTGGAAAGAACCTCCCTAAACTCACCTGTGTGACGACTCCTTCAACACTCACTTCCGTCTTGTCTGCACATGATTTTGCTTCAGCAATGGAGCAAACTGGACTCTCAGGGTAAAGCTCCTCCCGGACTGCGACAGGACTCGTCTCGGACACTTGGCTCGCTCTGGTGACCCTAACGACCCCATTCTCATCTATTATTAGCTTTTGGAACAGGTAGGATCTCCCCTCTTTG